>NC_069507.1:21441053-21671053 GCF_027579735.1 Bombina bombina | reverse complement strand
ACAAATAACTATATATGCATATACACATACTAACACAAATATTTATGTATATACACATAACACATAAATATATATGTATATACACATACTAACACATAAATATATATGTATATACACATAGTAACACATAAATATATATGTATATACACATACTAACACATAAATATATATGTATATACACATAATAACACATAAATATATATATATATATATATATATATATATATATATACACATACTAACACATAAATATATATGTATATACACATAGTAACACATAAATATATATGTATATACACATAATAACACATAAATATATATATATATATATATACACATACTAACACATAAATATATATGTATATACACATACTAACACATAAATATATATATATACACATACTAACACATAAATATATATGTATATACACATAGTAACACATAAATATATATGTATATACACATACTAACACATATATATGTATATCAGCATATTAACACATAAATATATATATATATACACATAGTAACACATAAATATATATGTATATACACATACTAACACATAAATATATATGTATATCAGCATATATATTTACAGGGAACACACAGTTCCCCATAGACCGCAATATAGAGTCACTTTTCAGTGCCGTTTGTTTTCTAACACCCCACACTGCCATAACCCCTAAAAACTGCAGTTGTTTTTTTATTTAAAAAAATGCTACTTTTTTTAAAAAGAAAAAACTAACACCTAGATTACGAGTTTTGCTTTACGGTTTTAACTCTGAAAAAATATGGCCATGTCATCGTAAAAACAGTAACGCAGCCATTACAAGTATTGTCGGTACAGCTGTACAGCAAGCATTTTAGCCTGTAATACAACGTCAATCCCGCTCTTAAAAAAGTGATGTTTTTGCATGGGATTACAGCGCCGGTATTACAAGATGTGCAGTGAGGCTAAAATGCTTGCGTTACAGCCTATACCAACATGATCAATTTCGCTATCTGAAAGCATTAGTAATGAGTATTGCGCCACGAAAATGTTTCACAAAACTCATAACTAAACTGTTACAAAGTGCACTAGCACCCATAAACTACCTATTAACCCCTCCTGCATCGCAAGCACTATTAAAAATGTATTAACTCCTAATCTGCCGCTCGTCCACATCCCGCCACTATATTAACCCCTATAAGATAAGGTAGGGAGATCTTCAGGGGCTTAGTGTTAGGTTTTTTAAGGGGTGTTTGGGTTAGATTAGGGGTATGTGGGTGGTGGGTTGTAATGTTGGGGGGGTATTGTATGTTTTTTTTGTAAATGCAAAAGAGCTGTTTTCTTTGGGGCATGCCCCGCAAAAGGCCCTTTTAAGGGCTGGTAAGATAAAAGAGCTGTTAACTTATTTAGAATAGGGTAGGGCATTTTTTTATTTTGGGAGGCTTTGTTATTGTTTTAGGGGGCTTAGAGTAGGTGTAATTAGTTTAAAATTCTTGTAATCTTTTTTTATTTTTTGTAATTTAGTGATTGTTTTTTTTTAAATTTAGTTTAGTTGATTTAATTGTAGATAATTGTAGATAGTTTAGTTAATTAATTTATTGATAATGTAGTGTTAGGTTTAATTGTAATTTAGGTTAGGATTTATTTTACAGGTAATTTTGTAATTATTTTAACTAGGTAGCTATTAAATAGTTAATAACTATTTAATAACTATTGTACCTAGTTAAAATAAATACAAAGTTGCCTGTAAAATAAATATAAATCCTAAAATAGCTACAATATAATTATTCGTTATATTATTATATATTAGGGTTTATTTTACAGGTAAGTATTTAGCTTTAAATAGGATTAATTTATTTAATAAGATTTATTTTATTTCGTTAGATTTAAATTATATTTCATTTAGGGGGGTGTTAGTGTTAGGGCTAGACTTAGCTTTAGGGGTTAATACATTTATTAGAGTAGTGGCGAGGTCCGGTCGGCAGATTAGGGGTTAATACTTGAAGTTAGGTGTCGGCGATGTTAGGGAGGGCAGATTAGGGGTTAATACTATTTATTATAGGGTTTTTGAGGCGGGAGTGAGGTGGTTTAGGGGTTAATACATTTATTATAGTGGCGGCGAGGTCTGGTCGGCAGATTAGGGGTTAATAAGTGTAGGTAAGGTAGCGGCGACGTTGGGGGGGGGGCAGATTAAGGGTTAATAAATATAATATAGGTGTCGGCGATGTTGTAGGCAGCAGATTTGGGGTACATAGGGATAATGTAGGCTGCGGCGGTGTCCGGAGCGGCAGATTAGGGGTTAATAATAATATGCAGGGGTCAGCGATAGTGGGGTCGGCAGATTAGGGGTTAATAAGTGTAAGGTTAGGGGTGTTTAGACTCGGGGTACATGTTAGAGTGTTAGGTGCAGACTTAGGAAGTGTTTCCCCATAGGAAACAATGGGGCTGCGTTAGGAGCTGAACGCTGCTTTTTTGCAGGTGTTTTTTTCAGCTCAAACTGCCCCATTGTTTCCTATGGGGAAATCGTGCACAAGCACGTTTTTGAAGCTGGCCGCGTCCGTAAGCAACGCTGGTATTTAGAGTTGAAGTGGCGGTAAATTATGCTCTACGATCCCTTTTTGGAGCCTAACGCAGCCCTTCAGAGAACTCTAAATACCAGCGGTATTTAAAAGGTGCGGGGAAAAAAACAACACACGTAGCTAACGTACCCCTTTGGCAGCAAAACTCTAAATCTAGCCGATAGTCTAAAATTACAAAAAATAAAAAATACTTAATTGAAAAAAATAAATACTAAATTACGAAAAATAACAAACGAAATTATCCAAAATAAAAACAATTACACCTAATCTAATAGCCCTATAAAAATAATAAAGCCCCCCCCAAAATAAAATAACCCTAGCCTACAATAAACTACCAATAGCCCTTAAAAGGGCCTTTTGTAGGGCATTGCCCTAAAGAAATCAGCTCTTTTACCTGTAAAAAAATACAAAGACCCACCAATAGTAAAACCCACCACCCAACCAATCCCCCAAAATAAAAAAACCTAACTTTTGCATTTCTATTGGCTGATTGATTCTTGAAATTAAATTCAGCCAATAAGATGAGAGCTACTGAAATCCTATTGGCTGTTCAAATCAGCCAATAGGATGAGAGCTACTGAACTTCTATTGGCTGATTTGAATAGCCAATAGAATTTCATTAGTTCTCATCCTGTTGGCTGATTTGAACAGTCAATAGGATTTCAGTAACTGTCATCCTATTGGCTGATTTGAATTTCAAGAATCAAATCAGCCAATAGGAATGCAAGGGACGCCATTTTGAAAAGGTTCCCTTGCATTGAAGATCCAGTCTACGGCAGTGACCGTATGAAGAGGACGCTCCGCGCTGGATGTCTTCAAGGATGGATCCGTTCTGCGCCGCCAGGATGAAGATAGAAGATGCTGCCGGGATGAAGGTAGAAGATGCCGCCTTGATGAAGATTAAAGATTCCACCTGGATAAAGACTTCTCACCGCCTGGATGAAGACTTCTCGCCGCCTGGATGAGGATGGATGTCCGGACTTCAGAAACTGTGAGTGGATCTTCGGGGGCTAGTGTTAAGTTTTTTATAAATCTTTTTGAGTGTTTTTTTTTTAGATTAGGGTTTGGGCTTTTTTAAAAGAACTGAATGCACTTTTCAGGGCAATGTAAAAGAGAAGAATGCCCTTTTAAGGGCAATGCCCATACAAATGACCTTTTCAAGGCAGTGGGTAGCTTAGGTTTTTGTTACAGTTAGGTTTTCTATTTTGGGGGGTTGGTTGAGTGGTGGGTTTTACTGTTGGGGGGGTATTTGTATTTTTTTTACAGGTAAAAGAGCTGATTTCTTTAGGGCAATGCCCTACAAAAGGCCATTTTAAGGGCTATTGGTAGTTTATTGTAGGCTAGGATTTTTTTTATTTTGGGGGGGGCTTTTTTATTTTTATAGGGCTATTAGATTAGGTGTAATTGTTTTTATTTTGGATAATTTCGTTTGTTATTTTTCGTAATTTAGTGTTTGATATTTTTTTAATTTAAACTTAATTTTTTTTAGTAGTGTTAGGTTTTTTTAATGTGTAATTTAGTTTTTTTAACTGATAGTTATTTTAATTTTAGTATAATAGTTATGTTAAGTTAATTGTTAGTTTAAACTTAGTTTTTTTTTATTTCACAGGTAAGTTTTTATTTATTTTAAGATAGGGATATTGTAATTTTATTATAAAAATAGCGGGTTGTTAGGTTTAGGGGTTAATAGTTTAATTTAGTTTTTTGCGATGTGGGGGACTGGCGGTTTAGGGGTTAATAGGCTTATTTAGTAGCGGAGATGTTGGAGGCCGGAGGTTTAGTGGTTTATAACTTTATTATAGTGGCGGCGATGTCGGGTAGTGGCAGAATAGGGGTTAATAGCTTTATTATAGTGGCGGCGATGTCGGGGAGCAGCAGAACAGGGGTTAATAACTTTATTATAGTGGTGGCAATGTCGTGAGTGGTGCAATAGGGATCAATTACTTTTATTAGTGGCGGCAATGACGGGGGCGGCAGATTAGGGGTTAATAACTTTATTTAGGTGTCGGCGATGTTGGAGGCTGCAGATTAGGGGTGTTTAGACTTGGGGTTTATGTTAGGGTGTGAAGTTTAAATGTAACTTTTTTTTTTGTTCCCCATAGACATCAATGGGGTTGCATTACGGCGATCTCCATTCCGCACTTCAAGTGTTAGTTTTTTTTCTAACACTCTCTCCCCATTGATGTCTATGGGGGACAGCATGCACAAGCACGTCAAATCAGCCTTGGATTTTGTGCAGTATGGAGCTTATCGCCACCATATCGCATGCACAAGGCGGCTTTTCAGAAACTTGTAATGGCAGCACTATGGAGCGTGAAATAACGCAACTTTTGTTGCGTTCGTTTCGCACCCTCTATAGCGCAAAACACGTAATCTAGGCGTAAGTCTCTTAAATTTGGCGCCAATTGGGTGACATTTAGAAAATTAACCAGAGATCTGATCTCTGGTTAATTTTCCAAGTACTCACTTATAATGGCTGGTTATTTATTGCATGCCCGTAAACAGAGAAATTTGCCCCTTTATGGGCTAGATTACAAGTGGCGTGCTAAGATTACACGCGAGCGATATCGGGTTTATCACAGCTGTTTGCACGCATCGGATATAGCACTTGTATTAGAAGTAAATGCGAATGTGTGAGTGCAATCACGATTTACGCCAGAATGATTAACGAAATCTCAGAACTCTGGTTAACTATTTCACGAAACAATAAAGTGTCACAAAACGCATCAAACATACATTGCAAAGTACTTTAACACTCATAATAACACCATCTAATAAAAATTATTAAAAAAATATTGCAAAAAAAGGGCTCAAAGATAAGAGATTTCAGGTGTTAGGGAAAAAAATGCTGCAAAGGGCTTTGACATTGAGATTAATATACAAAAAATTATATGTATATATATATATCAAAGAAAGGAAAAGGGGTGCCTCACAGTGTTTTCTGTATATAAAAGCATTGAAGACTGTAGAAAATTTTACTTACAATTGTGGTGGCACCTGTCCGGGAATAGGTGCAAAAACGGCAGGATGACACCGCAGTAGTCAGCTCACTGGTATTCGGCTATAGGTTCTCTGGTTGAGATCGCTATGATAGCTGTCTCCTGGCCGTCTTTTGTGTGTCAGCTCTCCACCTCCACCGCAATCTTAGCTGATGCAAAAGGACTATTCGTTGGGTGAGGTCAGCGAATCATGGCTGCTCGACCATTAATAAATCGACCCCATTGTCTAGTGGAGTGGCGTGAGCGTTAAATACCGCTTTACTTGTAATCTGGCTCTATATGGCCACTAAATGAAACATATATATATATATATACAATATCAAATTTATGAAAAAGTTAAAATCAAGTAAAAAATGATTTCATGTTATGTTAGCATGTATCTATCAATATTCAATCTATATCAAGTTTACCGAAATAGACCAGTCAAAGTCACGATTCATCCCTTTAGGGGGTCATTGTATCCAAATGGCAGATCAAATGCATTTCCCTTTTATTTAATAAGGCCTCTCTATCTCACCCATCCTCGGCATTGGTATCTCTTCTATTATTTGAAAGTGCCATTGGCTGATACTATGGCTTTTTTCCAAAAAATTAGCACCCTGTCAGTGATAAGTCAGGAGGTTCTGTGTACATTTTGATTGGTTAACACCTAATTACCTACAGACATTTCACAGAAACAGAAAATAAGCAACCAGTTGTGAGGTGCTGGAATTCTAACAAATTCAGTTTTAAACGTGTAATTAACATGCAATGTGTGGTTAAACGTTTTTGAACATGTAACAAGTAAACACTTAAAGGGCCCATAATAGTCTCGTCCATTACTGCAAGTCATTTTACATCTATTTTTGAACATGTAACAAGTAAACACTTAAAGGGCCCATAATAGTCTCGTCCATTACTGCAAGTCATTTTACATCTATAGACCCTGCTCTACTATGTTAAGCCCCGCAAAGGGTTTAAACACACAGTAGAAGTGCTGTTTGGGACCCGGGGTGATCTGCAGAAATCGCTGCTGATGCAATCACATCTAAGTCATGCAACTAGGACTGCTGATTGGATTAATGGCGGGTTCTGCTCGGGATTAGCAGTGCTCCACAGGCCGCACATGGCACTTCTACTTTTTTACCATTTTACTATTTTAACGAAACAATGAAGTGCTGTGCTTGCTGAAATAATCACATGATCAAAAGTCAAAACAAGTGTTGTTTGAAAAGCCTATGAGGCCCATTTAAGGGCCGTGAGCCTAAAGACCGCTGCTCCATAACCCTGTCCGCCTGCTCTGATGAGGCGGACAGGAATTGCCGCAATTCAACCTGATCGAGTACGATCGGGTTGATTGACACCTCCCTGCTGGCGGCCCATTGGCTGCGAGTCTGCAGAGGGCGGCGTTGCACCAGCAGCTCTTGTGAACTGCTGGTGAAATGCTGAATACGGCGAGCGTTTTGCTCTCTCCGTATTCAGCGAGGTCTTGCGGACCTGATCAATAAATTGACCTCTATAGATGTGTCTTATACAAAGGTAGAATAGGTTTTCAATAGGCTACAGGTCTAAAAAATGTTTTAAAAAAAACCCTGTGAAAATGCTGTGATGGAAATAGTGTGTGAGGTTTCTGTGGTAATTATCTGATCAATTAAAGGGACATCGAAATCAAAAGTAAACCTTCAAGTGTAGTTGTTTAAATAAACCTTCCCTATCTACTTTTGTTATCTAATTTTCTTTGTCCTTTCCGTGATAGCATACTTAGGTAGGACTAGGAGCGTGCACGTGTACTTAGGCAAAGTAATTTGTACACCATTAAAAGAATGTGTTCTGATTAATAGCGATAGTGCTGAATTTGGAAATGGCTTATTTCACCACATAAACCCATACAAAAAGGTCATTGAGAAGAATGGACCACTTTGATGTTAAATGATTAAGTTCCTGGGCCGCTCTATGTTAAAGCTAAATATCTGTTAAATCTCTCTTCCAGACAAATGGGTAAAGGAAGAGTTCCCACAAAGCTGTCTCCCTGTTGTGATGCACTATACAAAGTCCTTTGGTTACACAAGCATATTACGGTGCATCTGAGTGCCCTGCACGTGTGTAGAGCATGCAGGTTACTCGAGAAGCCGGTGCAGAACAATTTGTCTGTATTAGATAAGATAAGGTACCAAAACATCCTGGGTACCTCTGAACTCTGCTCATGTGCTATTGCCAAGGATTATTTACTTACTGCTGATATTGACTCAATATACTCTCTGCACTTCGGTACACCTGCATGAAGGACATACGAATGGGTCGGCTTATTAAATATTCCTTATCTGTCCTCACAGCTGATACCAGATAGAGATAATTTCTCACACTATAGTTATGAAATAGGAATAAAAATATGCAACAAGGTGGGCCAGATTACAAGTGGAGAGCTAAAAATCGCTTTAGTGAAAGCGATATTTGCGCTACACTGTGTAATTCCAGCGCACACTGGTATTACAATTTGTCAGCAAAGCGAACGCGAGCTCGTGTTTGCGTTGCTGGGAAGCATTGCCTTCATGAGAAGGCTCTTCCATAGGCTCCAATGGAAGCCTCGTTCTAATGCCGTCAGAGACATAACATAAGCATAGAGAAGGGGGCAAGTAGTGCAGCGATGACAGCATTTTTAAATATATGTGTATATGCTAATTATATATATATATACAGGTGTATATATATATATATATATATATATATATATTAATTTATGTGTTAATATGTGTATCTACATATATATATATATATATATATATATATATATATATATAAATATAAGCAAATACATATATATTTACAGGGAACACACAGTTCCCATAGACCGCAATGTAAAGGAACTTTTCAGTGTCGTTTTTTTTCTAACTCCCACCAACTTTAAAGCCCCAAAACTGCCTAGTGCAGTTATTTTTTATTTAATAAAAAAGATTAAAAATTTAAATAAAAAACTATAATGCCCTCTATTTTGAGGGTATTTGGGGCACTTTTAGAAAATGAACCAGAGATCTCATCTGGTTATTTACTGTTTGCTGGTGCACAATAATTTAGCGTTCCACTTGTAATCTAGCCCTATATATTTAAAAAAACTGTAAATTAATAGCTAATAGTCCCAGCTAATCTTGAAAAACTACTACAACCTTTGGGCAGCAGCAGTGAGCATTTTTGTCTGCAGATAGTTAGTAGTGAACCTTCTGATGTCATGTGACTAGTGTGAAATGCTGTGGCTGTTGCCATTGGCAGCTGCACTGATTAACCCCTTAATGACCACAATGTACCCTGTATGTCACTGGTCGTTAAGGGTTTTTTCAGGACATAATAGCACAAGTCTAGCAAGAACACGCTATTAATGCCCTCCCTCCAGCAGGCTTTGTGGAATAGAGCAGTCTCAACGCTGGTGGCAAGACCGCGCTATACAGCAATCAAGTCCCAAAAAAAGGCCAGTGACATACAGGGTACGTCGCTGGTCCTTAAGGGGTTAACAAGAGTGGTTGAAAGGGTAGTAGAGTAATACTGAGTGAGAGGGTGATGCCAAAATAAAGTCTGTTACGGAAGAATCATTTAATATACACAAACCATGAAGCTTTCCTTCTGTTCTTCTACAAACCCTCTGAATACCTCAGGCTCTTAGTGCATCAACACTTCCACCCCAATATTCAAGTGTAAAGGCTGCAGAGTGTGTTGGACAAAGTTTGCTGTTGATCTGCAAGTTTGGTGCATGTTTGTCACTGGATTCCTTCTGCAGTGTCATATGAACTTGTGATATAAAAATATAAACAATGATATGCTCCAAATCCCACTACATGCGCCCCTCTCTGCTAGTTCGTGTGGCCCCTAAGACAAGCAGATCAAACAATGTGTGCCAAAGCTTTTGTGGCCCCAGAAAAAGCAGAACTAAAGCTCTTTGGAGAGAAGAAATCCATTCAACCTTATATAAATCTAGAACTGTTCCACTGGACATCTTAGAAACTGCATTATTTGTTTGTTTAGTATCCATACATTTATATGTGGCCCTTAACGTTTCTAAAATAGTAATCTGTGGCCCCGTGATATCATGGTCTATATCAAGTATAGAAATAACACAGTGAGGTGATATAATTTGAGGAAAGTGTAGTAATGTCACACAGTGAGGTGATATAATGTGAAGGAAGTATACTAATGGCACACAGTGAGGTGAAATAATGTGAGGAAAGTATAGTAATGTCACACAGTGAGGTGAAATAATGTGAGGAATGTATAGTAATGGCACACAGTGAGGGGATATAATGTGAGGGAAGTATAGTAATGTCACACAGTGAGGTGATATAATGTGAGGAATGTATAGTAATGGCACACAGTGAGGTGATATAATGTGAGGGAAGTATAGTAATGTCACACAGTGAGGGGATATAATGTAAGGGAAATATAGTAATGGCACACAGTGAGGTGATATAATGTGAGGAAAGTATAATAATGGCACACAGTGAGGTGATATAATATGAGGAATGTATAGTAATGGCACACAGTGAGGGGATATAATGTGAGGAAAGTATAGTAATGGCACACAGTGAGGTGATATAATGTGAGGAAAGTATAATAATGGCACACAGTGAGGTGATATAATATGAGGGAAGTATAGTAATGGCACACAGTGAGGGGATATAATGTGAGGAAAGTATAGTAATGGCACACAGTGAGGTGATATAACCTGAGGGAAGTATAGTAATGGCACACAGTAAGGTGATATAATGTGACTAAAGTATAGTAATAGCACACAGTGAGGTGATATAATGTGAGGAATGTATAGTAATGTCACACAGTGAGGTGATATAATATGAGGGAAGTATAGTAATGACACACCGTGAGGTGATATAATGTGAGTAAAGTATAGTAATGTCACACAGTGAGGTGATATAATGTGAGTAAAGTATAGTAATGTCACACAGTGAGGTGATATAATGTGAGGAAAGTATAATACTGCCACAGTGAGGTGATATAATGTGACTAAAGTATAGTAATGGCACACAGTGAGGTGATATAATGTGAGGAAAGTATAGTAATGGCACACAGTGAGGGGATATAATGTGAGGAAAGTATAGTAATGTTACACAGTGAGGTGATATAATGTGAAGGAAGTATACTAATGGCACACAGTGAGGTGAAATAATGTGAGGAAAGTATAGTAATGTCACACAGTGAGGTGAAATAATGTGAGGAATGTATAGTAATGGCACACAGTGAGGTGATATAATGTGAGGGAAGTATACTAATGGCACACAGTGAGGTGATATAATGTGAGGAATGTATAGTAATGGCACACAGTGAGGGGATATAATGTGAGGGAAGTATAGTAATGTCACACAGTGAGGTGATATAATGTGAGGAATGTATAGTAATGGCACACAGTGAGGTGATATAATGTGAGGGAAGTATAGTAATGTCACACAGTGAGGGGATATAATGTGAGGGATATATAGTAATGGCACACAGTGAGGTGATATAATGTGAGGGAAGTATAGTAATGGCACACAGTGAGGTAATATAATGTGAGGGAAGTATAGTAATGGCACACAGTGAGGTGAAATAATGTGAGGAATGTATAGTAATGGCACACAGTGATATGATATAATGTGAGGGAAGTATAGTAATGGCACACAGTGAGGTGATATAATGTGAGGGAAGTATAGTAAAGGCACACAGTGAGGTAATATAATGTGAGGGAAGTATAGTAATGGCACACAGTGAGGTGAAATAATGTGAGGAATGTATAGTAATGGCACACAGTGATATGATATAATGTGAGGGAAGTATAGTAATGTCACACAGTGAGGTGATATAATGTGAGGGAAGTATAGTAATGGCAAACAGTGAGGTGCTAAAATGTGAGGAAAATATAGTAATGGCATAGTGAGGTGATATAATGTGATGAAAGAATAGTAATGGCACACAGTAAGGTGATATAATGTGAGGAAAGTATAATAATGGCACAGTGAGGGGATATAATTTGACTAAAGTATAGTAATGGCACACAGTGAGGTGATATAATGTGAGGAAAGTATAATAATGGCACAGTGAGGTGATATAATGTGACTAAAGTATAGTAATGGCACACAGTGTGGTGATATAATGTGAGGGAAGTATAGTAATGGCACACAGTGAGGTGATATAATATGAGGGAAGAATAGCAATGGCACACAGTGAGGTGTTATAATATGAGGGAAGTATAATAATGGCACACAGTGAGGTGATATAATATGAGGGAAGTATAGTAATGGCACACAGTGAGGGGATATAATGTGAGGAAAGTATAGTAATGGCACACAGTGAGGTGATATAACGTGAGGAAAGTATAGTAATGTCACACAGTGAGGTGATATAATGTGAAGGAAGTATACTAATGGCACACAGTGAGGTGAAATAATGTGAGGAAAGTATAGTAATGTCAAACAGTGAGGTGAAATAATGTGAGGAATGTATAGTAATGGCACACAGTGAGGTGATATAATGTGAGGGAAGTATACTAATGGCACACAGTGAGGTGATATAATGTGAGGAATGTATAGTAATGGCACACAGTGAGGGGATATAATGTGAGGGAAGTATAGTAATGTCACACAGTGAGGTGATATAATGTGAGGAATGTATAGTAATGGCACACAGTGAGGTGTTATAATGTGAGGGAAGTATAGTAATGTCATACAGTGAGGGGATATAATGTGAGGGAAATATAGTAATGGCACACAGTGAGGTGATATAATGTGAGGGAAGTATAGTAATGGCACACAGTGAGGTAATATAATGTGAGGGAAGTATAGTAATGGCACACAGTGAGGTGAAATAATGTGAGGAATGTATAGTAATGGCACACAGTGATATGATATAATGTGAGGGAAGTATAGTAATGGCACACAGTGAGGTGATATAATATGAGGGAAGTATAGTAATGGCACACAGTGAGGTGTTATAATATGAGGGAAGTATAGTAATGGCACACAGTAAGGTTATATAAAGTGACTAAAGTATAGTAATGACACACCGTGAGGTGATATAATGTGAGTAAAGTATAGTAATGGCACACAATGAGGTGATATAATGTGAGGAATGTATAGTAATGTCACACAGTGAGGTGATATAATATGAGGGAAGTATAGTAATGGCACACAGTGAGGGGATATAATGTGAGGAAAGTATAGTAATGGCACACAGTGAGGTGATATAATGTGAGGAAAGTATAATAATGGCACACAGTGAGGTGATATAATATGAGGGAAGTATAGTAATGGCACACAGTGAGGGGATATAATGTGAGGAAAGTATAGTAATGGCACACAGTGAGGTGATATAACCTGAGGGAAGTATAGTAATGGCACACAGTAAGGTGATATAATGTGACTAAAGTATAGTAATGGCACACCGTGAGGTGATATAATGTGAGGAATGTATAGTAATGTCACACAGTGAGGTGATATAATGTGAGGAAAGTATAGTAATGGCACACAGTGAGGTGATATAATGTGAGTAAAGTATAGTAATGTCACACAGTGAGGTGATATAATGTGAGGGAAGTATAATACTGCCACAGTGAGGTGATATAATGTGACTAAAGTATAGTAATGGCACACAGTGAGGTGATATAATGTGAGGAAAGTATAGTAATGGCACACAGTGAGGGGATATAATGTGAGGAAAGTATAGTAATGGCACACAGTGAGGTGATATAATGTGAGGGGAATATAGTAATGGCACACAGTGAGGTGATATAATGTGATGGAAGTATAGTAATGGCACACAGTGAGGTGATATAATGTAAGGAAAGTATAATAATGGCATATGGTGAGGCAATTTAATGTGACTAAAGTATAGTATTATGTCACACAGTGAGGTGATAATCTGAGGGAAGTATAGTAATGGCACACAGTGAGGTGATATAATGTGAGGGAAGTATAGTAATGTCACACAGTGAGGTGATATAATGTAAGGAAAGTATAATAATGGCATATGGTGAGGCACTTTAATGTGACTAAAGTATAGTATTATGTCACACAGTGAGGTGATAATCTGAGGGAAATATAGTAATGGCACACAGTGAGGTGATATAATGTGAGGGAAGTATAGTAATGTCACACAGTGAGGGGATATAATGTGAGGGAAATATAGTAATGGCACACAGTGAGGTGATATAATGTGAGGAAAGTATAGTAATGGCACACAGTGGGGTGATATAATGTAAGGGAAGTATAGTAATGGCACACAGTGAGGTGATATAATGTAAGGGAAGTATAGTAATGGCACACATTGAGGTGATATAATGTGAGGGAAGTATAGTAATGGCACACAGTGAGGTGATATAATGTGAGGGAATTATAGTAATGGCACACAGTGATGTGATATAATGTGAGGAAAGTATAGTAATGGCACACAGTGAGGTGATATAATGTGAGGGAATTATAGTAATGGCACACAGTGAGGTGATATAATGTGAGGGGAATATAGTAATGACACACAGTGAGGTGATATAATGTGATGGAAGTATAGTAATGGCACACAGTGAGGTGATATAATATGACTAAAGTATAGTAATGGCACACAGTGAGGGATATAATGTGAGGGAAGTATTGTAATGACACACAGTGAGGTGATACAATGTGAGGGAAGTATAGTAATGTCACACAGTGAGGGGATATAATGTGAGGGAAGTATAGTAATAGCACACAGTGAAGTGATATAATGTGAGGGAAGTATACTAATGGCACACAGTGAGGTGATATAATGTGAGGGAAGTATAGTAATGGCACACAGTGAGGTGATATAATGTAAGGAAAGTATAATAATGGCATATGGTGAGGCACTTTAATGTTACTAAAGTATAGTATTATGTCACACAGTGAGGTGATAATCTGAGGGAAGTATAGTAATGGCACACAGTGAGGTAATATAATGTGAGGGAAGCATAGTAATGGCACACAGTGAAGTGATATAATGTGAGGGAAGTATACTAATGGCACACAGGGAGGTGATATAATGTGAGGGAAGTATAGTAATGGCACACAGTGAGGTGATATAATGTGAGGAAAGTATAATAATGGCACACAGTGAGGTGATATAATGTGACTAAAGTATAGTATTATGTCACACAGTGAGGTGATAATCTGAGGGAAGTATAGTAATGGCACACAGTGAGGTAATATAATGTGAGGGAAGCATAGTAATGGCACACAGTGAAGTGATATAATGTGAGGGAAGTATACTAATGGCACACAGGGAGGTGATATAATGTGAGGGAAGTATAGTAATGGCACACAGTGAGGTGATTTAATGTGAGGAAAGTATAATAATGGCATATGGTGAGGCAATTTAATGTGACTAAAATATAGTATTATGGCACACAATGAGGTGATAATCTGAGGGAAGTATAGTAATGGCACATAGTGAGGTGATATAATGTGAGGGAAGTATAGTAATGGCACATAGTGAGGCAATTTAATGTGACTAAAGTATAGTATTATGTCACACAGTGAGGTGATAATCTGAGGGAAGTATAGTAATGGCACATGGGGAGGCGATATAATGTGAGGAAAGTTCAGTAATGACAGACTTTATTAATCCAAAAGTGGGAAAACATTTGTGAATAAGTCCATGAAATGGGCTAGCTTCAATCTGATTGGTTGCTGTAGTTTCATAAGTGAACAGCACTTAGGGCAAGATTACAAGCTGAGCGCATATGTGCACATCCATGAACCTGTAATCTCTGCTCAATTTTGTTATTTTCATGTGCTTTCCTGAGCGTGAGATTATGTGTTGGGAGCACAAATCTTGCTCCCTCGCACTTATATTTATGAATTTACATATAAACACATATAAATACATAAATATATAGGTACATTTGTATACATATATATGTAAAGAGATATATATGTTAATAAAGTTGTTCCTATGGATCCCTATGGAAAAGAACTTTCAGCCCCTAACAGCTCCTATCGTTGACCCTTATAATTTCTCTGTGCAATACTATTTTAAAATATTTTTTCAGATAGTGTTAATATGAGTGTTACTGTACTGTACATTGTATTTTGATGTATTTTGTTATACTTTTCAGGTTCCCGCTATGGTTAACACCTGCTTTTCAGAAGTGCAAATCATGATTACGAAGGCACAATTACATTTACTTACCACTTTTAATATGAGTAGAATTACAGATGCACCCCTAAAGGCGCATTTTTGTCCCAACGTGAGCTCACAAAGCGTTGTGCTCCAACCGTAATCTAGTCCTTAGTGGTTAATCAAACACTCTGGGGACAATTCATTTTCATGTAATGTCTATTGATAAAGCTCCTACTAGCTAATTGTGTGATAGCTGTCTTATATACACCAATCCGCTTACAACAAATATACTCTCAATACATCATAGCTGTTTTCCTGTCGGGTGTAATACATTTTTATTGCCACTAGATGTCCCTGTTTCTATATGTTGGAAAGAACAGCAGACAAAGCCATAAATGTTACAATAATTTTAATGAAACATATATTTGGGGCTAGATTACAAGTGGCTCGTTATCATTTATGCGTAATCGATATTGAGTTTTTGTGGCCGTTTGCACTCACGTTAAATTCCACCTGTATTACAAGTTGAAAGTAAATGCGAATGGTTGAGTACAATTGTGATTAACGCTAGAATGATTACCGCGACAGAACTCTGGTTAACTGTTACGCAAGTCAAAAACGTTACACAAAACACATCAAAAATACATTACAAAGTATGGTTACACTCATAATAACAGTAATAAAAATTATTTTAAATAAAATTGTAATAAAAAGTTATAAGGGCTCAAAGATATGAGATGCCAGATGTAAGGAAAAAAAAACAGGCCAAAAGTAAATAAATATATATGCATTTCTATACATATGTATATATGTATTTATATGTGTATACAATATGTATTTATATGTGTATATATGTATTTATATGTGTATACACTATGTGTATTTATATGTATTTATATGTGTATATATGTATTTATATGTGTATACACTATGTGTATTTATATGTGTATATATGTATTTATATGTGTATATATGTATTTATATGTGTATACACTATGTGTATTTATATGTGTATACACTATGTGTATTTATATGTGTATATATGTATTTATATGTGTATATATGTATTTATATGTGTATACACTATGTGTATTTATATGTGTATATATGTATTTATATGTGTATATATGTATTTATATGTGTATATATGTATTTATATGTGTATACAGATATACCTCACTTTACAGCGCTTCACTTTACAGCGCTTCGCTAATACAGTGTTTGTGGAGCTGAAGTTTAACCTCCAAGGATTGTGAAACAGTGCTGTAATCTTCGTGAGATTGCGAGAAAAGGGACTGGCACCATATTGTTATGCGCAGTTCACTCTGTTTACAGCATTACAGTGCAATCTGTGTCTCAGTGTTGTAGCCTGGCAAAGTTTTCTACAGCAATTGTCACTATTTTACAGGTACAGTTTTTATTGAATACTAATTGAACACTGTGCTGTGATACTGTTAAACTAAACATAGCTAGTGATGTCGCAAACCTAAAAATTTGGGTTCGCGAACAGCAAACGCGAACTTCCCCAAAAGTTTGCGAACCGGCGAACCCCCATAGACTTCAATGGGCAGGCAAATTTTAAAACCCACAGGGACTCTTTCTGGCCACAATAGTGATGGAAAAGTTGTTTCAAGGGGACTAACACCTGGACTGTGGCATGCCGGAGGGGGATCCATGGCAAAACTCCCATGGAAAATTACATAGTTGAGGCAGAGTCTGGTTTTAATCCATAAAGGGCATAAATCACCTAACATTCCTAAATTGTTTGGAATAACGTGCTTTAAAACATCAGGTATGATGTTGTATCGATCAGGTAGTGTAAGGGTTACGCCCGCTTCACAGTGACAGAGCAAACACCCGCAGCGGGTACAACATCATCATCATCACACCGTACGTCCATGTGTGTAATGCTACCTGACTGAGACATATCCCTGTTATCTACATCCTCTGGCAATGATGGTTGCGCATCACTCATTTCTTCCAACTGATGTGTAAATAACTCCTCTGACAGATCAAGTGAAGCCAGCGCCGCCATCAGGGGGTGACAGGGGTGACTCCTGTCAGGGGCCCCATGAGGCAAGAACTAAAAAAAAAATTTTTTTTTTTTTTTTACATTTTGGCAGCCACCAGTGGGTACTACAGCAGAGTGCTAATTTAGCATGGGAGATGTTAGTACAAGGTGTAAAGTATTAGCATTTGAGAGGTTTTCTGAGTGTGCACTAAACCACTATTCACAGTGTGAGACAGACTTGGCCCTTTGTTTGTACAGTGTGTGCGTACCACAGCTTATGGTTCCACCAAGACCATATAGAGTACAGCATTTTCAAAATCCTTAACCCCTTAAGGACCAGCGACGTACCCTGTATGTCACTGGCCATTTTTTGGGACTTGATTGTTTTATAGCGCGGTCTTGCCACCAGCGTTGAGACTGCTCTATTCCTCAAAGCCTGCTGGAGGGAGTGCATTAATAGCGTGTTCTTGCTAGACTTGTGCTATTATGTCCTGAAAAAACCCTTAACGACCAGTGACATACAGAGTACATTGTGGTCATTAAGGGGTTAAGTACAGCTGACAGATGGGAACATTTGTACACTATATTTGAAGTGGTGCTCTTGGTTGGGGAAAATGGGGAAAAATCTTACAAACATATGTCAACCTTTTAAAAGTACTTTTCTTCATCTAGCCATCTACCCAGATCATTAATGTACAATTTTGAATTCACAGAATTAATTTTGTTTGCACATTTACAAATATGATTCTTTAAAAAGTGATCTCTTAATTTCTGCATTTTATTTTTATCATGTATGTCACACAACGTTGAATTAGGGGATGCAATGTGCATAAATGTTTCCTCCTGTGAGTGTTCCTGTGGGTGTCTGTGTTTATGTCTTTGTGCTTTGGTTTGTGTCTCTATGAGTGTGTATGTATTTTTTTTCTGTGGGTCTCTCTGTGAGGGTGGGTGTGTATGTCTTTGTGCATTTTCTGTGGATGTCAGTGAGGGTGTGTGCATGCATATGTCTTTGAGCTTTTTCTATGGGTGTCTCTGTGAGGGTGTGTGTATGTTTGTCTGTGTATTTTCTCTGGATGCCTCTGTGAGGGTGGGTGTGTATGTGTGTTTTCTGTAGATATCTCTGTGAGGGTGGGTGTTTTCTGTGGGTGTCTCTGTGAGGGTGTGTGTATGTCTTTGTGGGTTTCTGTGGATGTCTCAGTGAGGGTGTGTGAATGTATGTCTTTATGTGTTTTATGTGGTTGTCTCTCTGTGTGTGTATGTCTTTGTGTGTTTGAGTTTGTGTGTGTGTGTCCATTGTCTGTTCCTTTTTAGGACATTTTGACCTTACTACTGATTATTCACATCTTTCTACAGACTTTGAGACTAATGAGACCTTTCCGGAATTAACCAATCTACCATTTAACCTTTAAATTATTGTTTAGGCAGTTCAGGGCCCTTCCTTTCAGCCACTGCATGCTGTTGTCATCATTTAGTAGGCATCTTCCTTTACAAAAAGATAACCAGTACTCCATATTTTGTTTTCTAAATCTCCTTTTTTTTTTTACAAAACTGTAGTTTACCTCATTACTTGTCAGGTCAATGCAAACAAGTGCTGAGTGTCTGTTTGGGTGTCTGTGGTGTCTGAGTGTGTTTCTTTGCGTGTCTGCTAGAGAGTCTATATGTGAATCCTTATGTGTGAGTGTGTGTGTGTGTTTCAGTGTAAGAGTGTGTCTGTGTGTTTGTATGTTACTACCTTTACAACATTTCCAAGTTTAAATAGACACTTAAGAATAAAGTGCATCTACATTTTATTCACTTGGTCAAAAATTGCACATGTCAAAGGAGGGGGGGGGGGGGCTGATCAATGGTTAAGTCAGGGGCCCCAAAATTTCTAGTGGCGGCCCTGAGTGAAGCGGCTGTGGTGCTAGTGTTGGTGGTGGTGGCAGGCGGGCGAGTGGTAACTTGAGAGGTACCCGAAGCTAAGCTGGAGGAGGATGGTGCGTCAACTATGTCCTCAGAAATGTTCGAGCTTGGGGTACGTGGCCTCTGAACACTGGGCATTATTCTAGGGCCAAAGGGAATCACAGCACCACAAACACGCCGGCCCCTGCGGGGTGGCCTGCCTCTGCCTGTCATTTTTTTTTCGATTGGTGGTACTATGCGTGCAAGCTACTGTGACAGCAGATATGAGTAGCACTGTGCACTGGCAGAAGTTGGCAGAGTAGACGCTGTAGGCCTGACACACACGCTTGCAGACAACTAACTGCTATTCAATCTATTACAGTCAAAATTGTATTTTTTTTTTTTTTAAATGTACACTACTGTTACACCAGATATGAGTTGCACTGGTGTGACACTGTGCCCTGGCAGGCCCTGAAACACATACGTGTGAAGAAAACTGACTGCTATTATTTAACACAGTCAAAAAAGTGTTGTTTTTTTTTTAAATCTACACTATTGTTACACCAGATATGAGTTATACTGGGGTGACATTGTGCCCTGGCAGGCAGGCATTGAAACGCACACGTGTGAAGGAAACTGACTGCTATTATTTAACACAGTCAAAAAAGTGTTTTTTTTTTTTAAATCTACACTACTGTTACACCAGATATGAGTTGCACTGGGGTGACACTGTGCCCTGGCAGGCAGGCCCTGAAACGCACACGTGTGAAGGAAACTGACAGCTATTATTTAACACAGTCAAAAAAGTGTTTTTTTTTTTTTAAATGTACACTACTGTTACACCAGATATGAGTTGCACTGGGGTGACACTGTGCCCTGGCAGGCAGGCCCTGAAATGCACACTTGTGAAGGAAACTGACTGCTATTATTTAATGCAGTCAAAAAAGTGGGTTTTTTTTGGGTTTTTTTAAATCTACACTACTGTTACACCACATATGAGTTGCACTGGGGTGACACTGTGCCCTGGCAGGCAGGCACTAAAACGCACACGTGTGAAGGAACTGACTGCTATTATTTAACACAGTCAAAAAAGTGTTTTTTTTTAAAAATCTACACTACTGTTACACCAGATATGAGTTGCACTGGGGTGACACTGTGCCCTGGCAGTCAGACCCTGAAATGCACACGTGTGAAGGAACTGACTGCTATTATTTAACACAGTCAAAAAAGTGTTGTTTTTTTTTAAATCTACACTACTGTTACACCAGATATGAGTTGCACTGGGGTGACACTGTGCCCTGGCAGGCAGGCACTGAAACGCACACGTGTGAAGGAAACTGACTGCTATTATTTAACACAGTCAAAAAAGTGTTTTTTTTTTTTTTAAATCTACACTACTGTTACACCAGATATGAGTTGCACTGGGGTGACACTGTGCCCTGGCAGGCAGGCCCTGAAACGCACACGTGTGAAGGAAACTGACTGCTATTATTTAACACAGTCAAAAAAGTGTTTTTTTTTTTTTAAATCTACACTACTGTTACACCAGATATGAGTTGCACTGGGGTGACACTGTGCCCTGGCAGGCAGGCCCTGAAACGCACACGTGTGAAGGAAACTGCTATTATTTAACACAGTCAAAAAAGTGTTTTTTTTTTTTTAAATTTACACTACTGTTACACCAGATATGAGTTGCACTGGAGTGACACTGTGCCCTGGCAGGCAGGCCCTGAAACGCACACGTGTGAAGGAAACTGACTGCTATTATTTAACACAGTCAAAAAAGTGTTGTTTTTTTTAAATCTACACTACTGTTACACCAGATATGAGTTGCACTGGGGTGACACTGTGCCGTGGCAGGCAGGCACTGAAACGCACACGTGTGAAGGAAACTGACTGCTATTATTTAACACAGTCAAAAAAGTGTTGTTTTTTTAAATCTACACTACTGTTACACCAGATATGAGTGGTGGCACTGGGCAAGTGGGCCCAGTATACGCTGTGAGCCTGACGCACACGCTGGCAGGCAGGCAACTGCAATTAGATTACACAGGAAAAAAAAAATCAGACTGATGTTCTAGCCCTAAAAAGGGCTTTTTGGGGTGCTGTCCTTACAGCAGAGATCAGATGAGTCCTTTAGGACTGTAGTGGACACTGAATACACTAGCCTAGCTATCAATTTCCCTATTAAATCAGCAGCAGCTACACTGTCCCTCCTCTCACTAAGAATGCAGCTTCCAAATGAATCTAAAATGGATGCTGTCCAGGAGGTGGGAGGGTCTGGGAGGGAGTGTCTGCCGCTGATTGGCTGTAATGTGTCTTCTGACTGTGAGGTAAAGGGTCAAAGTTTACTCAATGATGAAGAGTAGGGGGCGGATCGAACATCGCATAGGTTCGCCCGCCGCGGCGAACACGAACATGCTATGTTCGCCGGGAACTATTCGCCGGTGAACTATTCGCGACATCACTAAACATAGCACTATTGCACCTCTAATATATGTTAGTTCAAACATGTTTAAAGTTTTTAAACATACTGGCAAGTGAAAAGAAAGCTAAAACCACATTGTTCCACTTTAAGGCGGTTTTCACTTTACATCGGGGCTCCGGTCCCTAACCCGCTGTATGAGCGGGGTATACCTGTATGTGTATTTATATGTGTATATATGTATTTATATGTGTATATGTGTATTTATATGTGTATATATGTATTTATATGTGTATATGTGTATTTATATCTGTATATATGTATTTATATGTGTATATATGTATTTATATGTGTATTATTATATCTGTATATATGTATTTATATGTATATATGTGTATTTATATGTGTATATATATATTTATATGTATATATGTGTATTTATATGTGTATATATGTATTTATATGTGTATATGTGTATTTATATGTGTATATATGTATTTATATGTGTATTTATATGTGCATTTATATCTGTATATATGTATTTGTGTATATATGTATTTATATGTGCATTTATATCTGTATATATGTATTTATATGTATATATGTGTATTTATATAAAGAAAAAAAGAAAAGGAAAAGCGTTAACCCTTAATCCCTTATATGTGTATATATGTATTTATATGTGTATATGTGTATTTATATGTGTATATGTGTATTTATATGTGTATTGCATTTATATGTGTATATAAGTATTTGTGTATATATGTATTTATATGTGTATATATGTATTTATAATGTATATTTATGTATTTATATATGTATATATGTATTTATATGTGTATATATGTATTTATATGTGTATATATGTATTTATAATGTATATTTATGTATTTATATATGTATATATGTATTTATATATTTGGAAAAAGGAGGGGCACCTGCGCTAAAAACTCTGACACGTTCTGTTAGTTATGGCTGTTTAGCAAAAATGATAGTGATAGTGGTGTGTATGCGTGCTGCCACTGATACAGTGTACCCATGTCACTGTTAAGAATGTAGTAAGGTAAGAGGAAATCAGGAGGGCGCACAGCTAGACACAAGTATAGATAGTGACAATTAGTAAAGTAAGTGTGTTACTTTCTATACAATGATTGTTTTAGTAATGAAATGCAGGGAGAGGGCATAGAAATAATGTCCATAGAGTGTAATTATATTCAAAAGTTCAGTCTTAAACTTTAGTCCATTCGACACTTCTTTGTCTAGGGTAAGTGAATTTGTGCTTACCAGAGGTGACCTCAATCTTATGAGGTAAGTTGTAGACTTGTTTGGATTAAAGATGTTTCTTTGGCTCTTGTCAGGTCGATTTACTTTGTTCTTTACTGGAGAAATCTTTATTTCAGTAGAACCCTTAGGATCTTTGTTTACAGGGGACTCCTTGGCAGAGGTATGTTGCTGTGAATGGAAATCCTGGACTCTCTTGAGTGGGTTGTATGTGCCTGATGTCGTTTGTTGAAAGGCAATGGAAAATCTTGGACTCTCTTTTTCCTCTTGGTGATGAGAATCTTGATTGTCTCAGGTGTTCACACCGGTTAGGATAGAAAGAGAAAAGAAAACAAGAACATAGCGTAATAACGTTTTGATAAAAAAGCTCTTTTTATTTTAACTAGGTTAATGTGCTTACATCAATTGCCCTCAATCAAGGTATGAGGTAAGTTATAGGCATGGAATAAATTATTAATTATCCTGGTCAGTTCTCTGGCTGCTGCAGAGTTGTGTTTGCCAAAAGCGGTATATAGTTCTTTAACAAAGTTCAACCTGCTAGCTGCACTTGGAGGTAAATAAAACCAATGTATTTGCTGCAATCAAGATAAAGCACCTGTGTTGTCAGTTTGAGAATTCAAATGGTGCTTGTGCAATACCCGCCAGTTTTGTGTGTTGTACACAGCGGGATATGCTCACAGAGGCATATGAAATGACAAGGGTGTAACAAGGGTATGTTGTACTTATACGGTTACCCGTTACTTGTACTGCGATGCCGTGCTGCAATTGAGCAAAGGAATGTCCGCCCACCTTCAATTGGTCCTTACGCGTTTCAAAGTGATCAGTCACTTCTTCATCAGAGGGTAAAAGTGGAATGGACAGGAGTCGGCATCATAAAGTTTTAAAGGTCTGAGGTGGGCGTATTTTTTCCTTTGTTGTCCAATTGTGGCTTGTTTGAAATGACCAATTGGTTATCCTCAAACACAAAAGGTTTTTTCAAGTGCAACAGGGCTAATTGCAAGAGCTGTGAACATTCATATGAAGGTAAAAAGCAACAAAAATAGTTCAATCAGAAGCTTTTCCCCTAAAAAAATGTGAAATTAATACCCTCACTAACTGCAAAAGTACCTACGTAGTATATTTACTGGAGTGCACTTGTAATTTACAATACATTGGACGTACCAAACGTCCATACAAAAAAAGATTGCTTGAACATCTTAAAAACATAGAGTCAGGCTATAAAGTCCATAGTGTTTCAAGACATTTTAAAAAAAATCACAATAAAGACCCAAAATCTCTCAGAGGCACAATACTAGAACAAATTCAAATCCCACAGAGAGGAGGAGATAGATTCCTTAAGCTTCGCCAGAGAGAAACTTTTTGGATTCATTATATGGGCACAATGAGCCCAATGGGACTCAATGAAGATATAGATCTGGCAGCATTTTTGTAAAAATCAGCCATAAAATTCAGCCATACAAAAATACAGCCAAAAAGAATTACCCATTTCTTATCTATGTTAGCAAGTTTAAAATCTAAGGCCAATACATTTAACATTGCTTCCCATACCTCCACCATTGTCTAAGATATCAACCGAAGAATTTTCCTAAAAAACAAATACAGCACATGGAAAAAAATTTTTTTATTCCCAAACAGGGTCAAACAAACATTATACCACGTCGTATTTATACACGTTTTTTTGAAAAAGAACCTCAGCCAGAAAAAAGATCTAATTAATATTTAGGACTTTTATTTTTAAAAAAATCTAACACGCTTCATTAGCAACACTAAGAACTATTGAACATGAGAGACACTAGGACCTGATAGACATTGACGAAAAATTCCCATAGTCTAATAAGCAGGTAACCGTGACAACCGACACGCAGACACGTCTGACGTCATTTCAAACGAGCCACAATCAGACCTTTAAAACTTTACGATGCCGACTGTGACAGACCCTTCTGTCAGGACTGAAGGAGTTAATTGTGTTTAGCTAAGAATCTAATTTCTAAAGACAGGTTTTCTGGCCTCAGCTATTGTGTGCTATAATTACATTTAAGTAATAAACAGGCCATTGTTTAATCACCCTCAGAGAGCAGACGCTAGGTGATAAGACAAGCCAAATGTGTTTAAGTTGTTATCTGCCTAAGTAAAGTATTTAAGTAATGTAATTCTACTGTTTCATAAAAAGGCGTCTTCCCCTTTTTATCTAATGTACAACATTCTTTCAACCCCCATCTGGGGGGGTCAAAACCTGTATATATACTAGGCATCTAGCCTTTAATAAATGTCATTCTGTTTAAACCTGAAAACTGGCTGGTTTGTGAATTGCTGATTGTCTATGCAGGACGTTGTCATCTGGTATTAACCTTGGTATCCTGTTGGTACCGTAACATTGGTGGCAAGCGACGGGATGAACCTTATCGCCCAGAAGAGCAACTACACAAGCCAGTAACCTCAGGAAGAGGGGGATTATTACAATACTGACTAAGATGGAAAGAGTACCAGGGACAGAAGGAACCAATGGGCCCAGCATATCAGACAGAACCCCTGAAGAAGCAAGCTTTGATCGGGCGGTTAAAATAAGACTGGCACATTATGGCCCCAACCCATCTGCGGAAATTATCGACCGGGTCATAGCAGCTGTGGAGGCCAACCTACTTCGCCAAAGCGGCGCTGCAGCAGCCCAAGTCACAGCAACCCCAGTGGAAAAGGGAAAAGTAAATTTTGCAGCTTTTAAAAACTTCCTGGAAACAGAAGGAGAGATTGATGGGTACCTTGCGGATTTTGAGAGGCAATGTGCACTACACAAGGTACCCGCAGAGCACTGGGTCATGATATTATCCGGAAAATTATCCGGCCGGGCCAGTGAGGCTTTTCGGGCCATTCCAGATGAGGAAGTCGGGGATTATAATACTGTAAAAGAGGCTCTGCTCTCCAGGTATGCGGTTACACCAGAGGCATACCGGAGGCGGTTCAGAGACACTGTTAAATTAACTGGAGATTCCTACCTTGAGTGGGCATGTAAGGTGCACCGCACAGCAGCTCACTGGATAGCGGGGTGCCAAGCCGTATCTGGGGAAGAGGTGCTGCAGCTATTCCTGTTGGAACATTGCTTCGACAAGTTACCCGCAGGAGTTCGAGAGTGGGTTCGGGACCGTAAACCCTCCACCCTGCATGAAGCGGCTCGCTTGGAAGATGAGTATACGGATGCCCGCAAACTGGACACTGTTACCACTAAGCCCCCTGCTAGAGTGGAGTACAGACCCCCAGTCACCTCAGCAGCTGCCAGTTACCAACCCCCAGCGCACCGCTATGCCACACGGCCTCCGGCCACGAACTACCCTCAGAGAGCCCGGTTCAATTCGCGGGGCTACTCACAACCGATTCGGTGCTTTGGATGTAAGCAACTAGGGCACAAAAGACCAGAGTGTCCCCTAAATGCAGCGAACCAAGCACAGTCCTGGAGAAGACCTGCTGGCGGAATCACACGTAACCCTCAGCCTGCGGCCCGCTACGTAGAGGCGCAAGAATGCTGGGGCATCCTACATGAGGCAGACCTTGTGCAAGCTGCCCACCGGAATAACTGGCAACTGGTTAAAGTGAATGGGAAGGAGGTCAGTGGTCTACGGGATACTGGTGCTACCATGACCTTGCTTCGAAAGAACTTGGTGTCTGAGAAACAGCACACAAGAGACAGTGTGGCTGTGAGGGTAGCAGGGGGCACTGTGTTCCGCCTACCTGTTGCCAGGGTACATTTGGATTGGGGAGTGGGCGCTAGACCTGTGAATGTGGGGGTCATGAAGGATTTACCCACTGATGTTCTCCTTGGAAATAACTTGGCCCCCCTTGTTTCTGCCTACGCTCCTATGGGTCCCGCTGATGTTAACCCTGTGACTACCCGTGCCCAGATCCGTGCAGCAGAGACTGACCCCCCTGCTGCTAAGCCCCAGGACGCTGAGCTCAGTAAATCTCTGTCCGCTATTGATACGTGGAAGTCCCGTTACAATGCGCTGATGAAGGAGAAGAGGAGTGCAGAGGAAAAAGCACTTTTAGAACAGGAATCTCTGCTAGACAGGCTGCACCGACAGACTGCATAAAACACCAGCTTGAGAGTGGAACATGAAACATTAAAGACAAACTTAGTGACACTTGAGGAGAAGCTGACGCTGGCTCATAGTGAGGTGCAGCAACTCAAGGGCACCCTATGTCAGTATGAAGGGATTGTGGATACCTATAAAGAGCAGGTACAGAAAACTCGTAAAGAAGCTGATGGGATTTTGAAGGACTGTTTAGCCCTAGTCTGGGCACTGAGGAAGTTGAACCCTTGTTTGTATGGACAGGAATTCTCTCTCATAACGGAAATACAGATGGATTGTTCTGACAAACTGACATGCCTACCACCTCCTAGTCCGGTCATCCCCAGGTTGACCCGCCAAAGGGTCAAGCCGGGTCTGCCGGAGTGTTCCACAAGGGGGGAGCTATGTGACAGACCCTTCTGTCAGGACTGAAGGAGTTAATTGTGTTTAGCTAAGAATCTAATTTCTAAAGACAGGTTTTCTGGCCTCAGCTATTGTGTGCTATAATTACATTTAAGTAATAAACAGGCCATTGTTTAATCACCCTCAGAGAGCAGACGCTAGGTGATAAGACAAGCCAAATGTGTTTAAGTTGTTATCTGCCTAAGTAAAGTATTTAAGTAATGTAATTCTACTGTTTCATAAAAGGGCGTCTTCCCCTTTTTATCTAATGTACAACATTCTTTCAACCCCCATCTGGGGGGGTCAAAACCTGTATATATACTAGGCATCTAGCCTTTAATAAATGTCATTCTGTTTAAACCTGAAAACTGGCTGGTTTGTGAATTGCTGATTGTCTATGCAGGACGTTGTCATCTGGTATTAACCTTGGTATCCTGTTGGTACCGTAACACCGACTCCTGTCCATTCCACTTTTACCCTCTGATGAAGAAGTGACTGATCACTTCGAAACGCGTAAGGACCAATTGAAGGTGGGCTGACATTCCTTTGCTCAATTGCGGCACGGCATCGCAGTACAAGTAACGGGTAACCGTACTTATAGCCAACATACCCTTGTTACACCCTTGTCATTTCATATGCATCTGTGAGCATATCCCGCTGTGTACAACACACAAAACTGGCGGGTATTTATGTATATATGTATATATGTATATATGTATTTATATATGTATATATGTATTTATAATGTATTTATAATGTATATTTATGTATTTATATATGTATATATGTATTTATATGTGTATATATGTATTTATATGTGTATATATGTATTTATATATGTATATCTGTATTTATATATGTATATATGTATTTATATATGTATATCTGTATTTATATATGTATATATGTATTTATATATGTATATATGTATTTATATATGTATATATGTATTTATAGACATATATACACATATAAATACAGATATACATTTTGTAGAAATACATACATATATCTCATTGCAATCCTGCACTCGTGTTTGCACGAGTTGGTGGGTATTTATTTATTTCTGTTCAAAATGAGGTTCCATTAAAGTCTATGGGGGAATACGATCCTGCGTTTGCAACTTTGCAAAGTCCTTTTTTCTACTCGAGGATGCAACCGTGAGAGTGCAAAAGTTTTACTTGCAACCTGTAATACGTGCACAAATGGGCAAGTGATGGTAAAAAAAGTTGAATGCAGATAAAGCACTCACGGGAGCGCACATTTGCACTCGTTATCTAACCCTTTGTATCTCGTATTTATTGTGTGTATTCCAGTGCCTCATATACAATTTTCTAATTCTTACTGCTGTGCTGTCTCTCATACAGAGCAACATCTTTACAAATGTGAAAACTGAAGGTCCCATCTAGAAAACACATCATTTTATTTTGAAGTTTATAGGTATCGACTGAAAAGTAATCATCATATTCACTCAGTATTTGCTATCTATAATGCCAAGTAGTTATCTAGAGCAGTGGTTCTCAATTGCAGTCCTCAAGTTCCCGAACAGGCCAGGTTTTCATTATAGCTGAACTAGAGCACAGGTGACATAATCAGCTGATGGATAAGAGCAGGTTAGTAACCACGGTTACTGATCAGCTGATTACTTCACCTGTGCACTGGTTCAGCTATAATGAAAACCTGGCCTGTTGGGGGTACTTGAGGACCGCAGTTGAGAAAAAATGATCTAGAGTAATTGAGAGTATAAGAATTTCTCGCTCTTCACCAAGTATTGATGTCAGTTTTAATATCAAACCATTCTGTTTTTCTGGATTTTAAAGTGATTTTAAAGCCTCTGTTTTTTTTATACAAATCTCTGGTTCTGTCTCCCCCCCAAGCCTTTTTTTTAATTTTTATTAATATTTTTTTTTTTAATTGAGGTTTACAAACAGGTATGACATCAAGTTTGCACACTATAAATATTCATCCAATAAACAGAACAAAAAGATCATAAGAGTTTACAAACATATTGGAATGTCAACTCACAATCCAAGGCATCAAATATAATAACCATATACTGAAAGCGCACCAAGCCTCCATATACTGAAAGTGCACCAAGCCTCCATATAATGAAGGCACACCAAGCCTCCATATACTGAAAGCGCACCAAGCCTCCATATACTGAAAGCGCACCAAGCCTCCATATACTGAAAGCGCACCAAGCCTCCATATACTGAAAGTGCACCAAGCCTCCATATAATGAAGGCACACCAAGCCTCCATATACTGAAAGCGCACCAAGCCTCCATATACTGAAAGCGCACCAAGCCTCCATATACTGAAAGCACACCAAGCCTCCATATACTGAAAGCGCACCAAGCCTCCATATACTGAAAGTGCACCAAGCCTCCATATAATGAAGGCACACCAAGCCTCCATATACTGAAAGCGCACCAAGCCTCCATATAATGAAGGCACACCAAGCCTCCATATACTGAAAGCGCACCAAGCCTCCATATAATGAAGGCACACCATGACTAACACAATAAAACTATAATAAGCAGTGCCTTATAGCTCAATAATACGATACATAGAATTAAAGGTGCAAACTACATATTAAACCTAATTTTTCCTTGTAATACTATAGTAAGAAACCCCCAAAATATGACAAACAGAATAAACATAAGGAACACCCCAGCTAGGAAATAGTGGCCACTCTCGGACCACAGATATCAGATATAAGTAAGGGGTGTGAAGGAGGGAGAATGTTAACATGGCCATTCTTGGGCCCGATACACACACAGGGTACTAATGATAGACTATAAATCCCCTTGAATGTATAGAAATTAAGGTAAAGCGCACCCCATTTAAGCATTGGTGGCCACTTACGGACCACATGTGGTAAAAATAAGTAAGGGGTAAATGCTAGGGGATACCGTAATAGGGTGTTATGGTAAATTTCTTAGTGCACCCTCTAAGTTACTATAGGCCTTTATATGGCCTCAAATTACACCGTAATCAAATAATATACTAACGTGTACACAGCTAAGAACTTTTTAGGAATATAAGAGATACCTCTCTTAGGCAAGTAGCACCCTCTGTGAAATAAAAACTATTCGTGGACCCCACAGCTGTCTTAATGCTACCATTTCTGTGGATTATCTTGTCACAGCAATATGTGTATATTTTACATAATAAAAGTATAGTCCGCGGACCTGTAAGATATATTTTAAGCCCATAAGCTATACAGCATATGTAAATTTCTATGCCAAGTTGAGGAACAGAATACAAGGTTATTATAGATTACTACTCTGGTACTTAGAAAAAACAATGGAGTAGCATTTGATACGGTACATAACTTAACTAAAACCAGTGTGCTGCCCCCTACTGTACAACTGAGAGAAATAGTAAAGTCAGAGCTTTAAAACTATAGAAAACATTCTCATATAAACAGGCGAGTAATATTGCCAGAACACATAAAAATATTTACATATTGGGCCTGTATGAGCAGCACTAAACATATAAGGACCTTATATTACTCCTTCATTAAGGTTAGTGCTAAGGATGGAAGGAGAGGGAATTGACAACAAGATATAATGCCCTCGGCTAATGCATACATGACTATCCAATGGGCATAGGTTTTCTAACTAAGTATTGAAACTAAACAGCCAAGCTTACATTAGCTACCAGGATCACATTGTGCTTGCCACAAAAATATTACCCCTAGGTATGATCTAGCAGGTCTAATCATATTGGTAGGTAAAAAGCATCAGCTACCAAGCTAAAGCATAGGAAGGCACTCCAAAAACGGCAAAGCTTGGTACAGATACTTCTGTCCTCATCCAATTCCTACACGTTGCTGCAGGAAACCTGTACGAACACCTCTGAGCAAATCCCACAGATCATAGCCCATATTTCTGCATGGGCTCCTATATATCACTGTCCCGCATATTCTCCTACCGGCCAGAGGAGTCAAAGGGGCCACCGCTGCAGCAGCTCTCAACGGAGCCGCCATGTTTGTATAGTCAGGCCCAAAGGCAGCAGAGTTACACACGTGGGAGCCGGCCGCTCTCCCCTGCACAAGCAGCCATCAAGGGGGCAATTACTGGGCGTCTTTCCCAGCTGGCATTGGTCGATACTCTGTCCCCTCATGTATAAGGAATGAACGTAAGGGGGGCATGTTGCATCGAACCAGCGCAAATATCTCTTGGTTGTTCTTCTTGATCCTTGTTAACCCGCAGCCACTCACTCTCCAAATGAAGGGGCTTTTCTAGGTACATGCCAGTGTCATCCCATGAGGCTAGTATATCGGAATCTCCATAATTAGCTCGCAGTAGATCCTCTCTCCCCCTTGCCGTGCTGGAGAATAGTTCTATAAGGCTATCAAGCCTGAGGCAAAGTTTGCGTTTGAGATCCGCCATGAGGGATTCAAAAGTAATACACACTTCCTCCATAATACCAGGTGTCAGCAAGCGTTAAAAGAGGTTAGTGGCAAGCTTGAAATTTAGGAAATGTTCTCGGTCAGTGTAGACATAGCAGTTAACAGATACCTTCCATCTGTTCAGCCCAAAGAACCGGGGGGTGCTGAATCTATAGTAGTCCGCCACCCAGATCTCAGTGGTCCAGGCCAGTCCACAAGAGATTAAATGTCATAATAAAAAATATATGCTCCTGCTCGGTATACATTCATACATTAGATTATCTAATTTTCATAATCATGTAATGCAGGATTTCGATGATAATTGGCGGATTACCAATATATCCATTGCAGCTTCTGGTATTGCAGCCTGTCATGGCCGCCGCCCGGACACACCCCTCCCCTAGCCTTTTTATTGATTTTATTAGTAAATATCCATGTAAAGTTGTCAACTTGCTGGTTATGTCTATAGATATAGGGCTCCATTTATGAAGCTCCGATATGAGCTTCGGAGCCCCTTCGTCTCATCAGACCACTACTTCTTAACCCACTACACCACCTGTAATGTGGCGAATGATAATCACCCAGGTTTTCCGATCGGGGAGATTGACAACTCCTGCTCACGTGTGATTGACTGTGCCAACTGTGGGTTTGCAACAATAATTACTGGCATCGTATTGCTGGCTGCCAGACACGAAAATGTACGCACCTAAGCGCCTAGTCTTTAATAAATATGGTCCACAGTGTTTAGCTACGCCTGAGGCCTTGTTACCATGTTCTATATCATTTAAATGTTCTCGGATGCGTACATGTGCTTCTTGTAAGTGTAACCTACGTATTGCTGGTTGAACGCTGTGCATTTGATGACATAAACAACATATTCTAATCTGCAGTTGGTGTATTGTTTGTGAGTAAACACTCTCTCTGTGAAACTCGACTGAAAGATCTTTCCTACCATAGTAAAATCACAAGCCCTGCACACTTTAGTGACACATCTGTAATGTCCCTTACATGTCAACTGGATATTCACTATCTTTGGCTTCCTCAATGCACTAGGGAAGTATAATAATAGCACAGTGAGGGGATATATTGTGAGGGAAGTATAGTAATGTCACACATTGAGGTGATATAATGTGAGGGAAGTATAATAATGGCACACAGTGAGGTGATATAATGTGAGGGAAGTATATTAATGGCACACAGTGAGGTGATATAATGTGAGGAAAGTATAATAATGGCACACAGTGAGGTGATATAATGTGAGGGAAGTATATTAATGGCACACAGTGAGGTGATATAATGTGAGGAAAGTATAGTAATGGCACACAGTGAGGTGATATAATATGAGGAAAGTATAGTAATGGCACACAGTGAGGGGATATAATGTGGGGGAAATATAGTAATGGCACACAGTGAGGGGATATAATGTGAGGGAAATATAGTAATGGCACACAGTGAGGTGATATAATGTGAAGAAAGAATAATAATGGCACATTGAGATGATTTAATTTGAGGAAAGTGGTTGGTTCAGGAGCATGCAAGTTGGTTTGAGCATACTGAGGTAAGCTTTCATGGAAACGAGTTAATATTAGCGATGGATAACGATTTTAGAATAGAAGCCAATTGGAAAGCCCCTATAATCTCCTATTTCCTTCCTTTATGCTTCATAAATATTTATTATTGCATCAAAATGATTTTTTTTAATTTTACAGTTTTGCTGATGCTCTTTGTGATGTTTTTTATTAAAATATTAAGATATACAATACTTTCATACATCACATTCATAAACATTTAAAATGGTAATGAAATAAGGAATTTTATTAAGAACAATTGCAATCCTGTAATATCTGTTTCATCTTTGCGCTTCTTTGCGTTTATGTGCTATTAATACGATAGAAATGAAAGTTGCAATCTCTGCCCTAAATGTGCAGTTATTACAGCATAAAATCCCCTGTGTGTGGGAGAGTCAAGTTGCTCAGCAGTTGCTGGAGAGCCAGGATCAGATGCTGACCAGAGCTCGCCTCACATCAGGAACACAGCTTTATAGAATGAAGGTCACAACGGCTAAAGTTGTTTAAAATCATTTTGCATTAAGTTGTCTTGTAATACATGTGTAAGGCACGGTAACAATTAACCAGCAAATAACTGTTTTTTTAGATCTGAGAAAAAGTATAGTAATGGCACATGGTGAGGTGATTTAGGGCGAGCACGATATTTGCACTCCACTCAGTAATACCAGCGCACGCTAATGTGCGCTGGTATTACAAGTTGAGCGCAATGTGAACTCGACCTCGCGAGGGAGGGTGGGCTCCCATAGGCTCCAATGGAAGCCTTGGTCTGTTGCCATCATACACGCCACAGAACCTAGCACAGCGAAGGGGGTAAGTCATGCAGCGATGGACAGCACATTTAAAATATATATGTATATACACATACTAACACATAAATATATATGTATATACACATAGTAACACATAAATATATATGTATATACACATATTAACACATAAATATATATGTATATACACATAGTAACACATAAATATATATGTATATACCTATAATAACACATAAATATATATGTATATACACATAATAACACATAAATATATATGTATATACACATAATAACACATAAATATATATGTATATACACATATTAACACATAAATATATATGTATATACACATACTAACACATAAATATATATGTATATACACATACTAACACATAAATATATATGTATATACACATACTAACACATAAATATATATGTATATACACATAGTAACACAAGAAAATATAATATACACATAGTAACACATAAATATATAATATACACATAGTAACACATAAATATATATGTATATACACATAGTAACACATAAATATATATGTATATACACATGCTAGCACATAAATATATATGTATATACACATGCTAACACATAAATATATATGTATAATCACATAGTAACACATAAATATATATGTATATACACATACTAACACATAAATATATATGTATATACACATACTAACACATAAATATATATGTATATACACATATTAACACATAAATATATATGTATATACACATAGTAACACATAAATATATATGTATATACACACAGTAACACATAAATATATATGTATATACACATACTAACACATAAATATATATGTATATACACATACTAACACATAAATATATATGTATATACACATAGTAACACATAAATATATATGTATATAAGCATATTAACACATAAATATATATGTATATACACATAGTAACACATAAATATATATGTATATACACACAGTAACACATAAATATATATGTATATACACATACTAACACATAAATATATATGTATATACACTAAGGCCTAGATTTAGAGTTCGGCGGTAGCCGTCAAAACCAGCGTTAGAGGCTCCTAACGCTGGTTTTGGCCGCCCGCTGGTATTTGGAGTCAGTGATTAAAGGGTCTAACGCTCACTTTTCAGCCGCGACTTTTCCATACCGCAGATCCCCCTACGCCATTTGCGTAGCCTATCTTTTCAATGGGATCTTTCTAACGCCGGTATTTAGAGTCGTTTCTGCAGTGAGCGTTAGAGCTCTAACGACAAAACTCCAGCCGCCTGAAAATAGCAGGAGTTAAGAGCTTTCTGGCTAACGCCGGTTTATAAAGCTCTTAACTACTGTACCCTAAAGTACACTAACACCCATAAACTACCTATGTACCCCTAAACCGAGGTCCCCCCACATCGCCGCCACTCGATTAAAATTTTTAACCCCTAATCTGCCGACCGCCACCTACGTTATACTTATGTACCCCTAATCTGCTGCCCCTAACCCCGCCGACCCCTATATTATATTTATTAACCCCTAACTTGCCCCCCACAACGTCGCCGCAAGCTACTTAAAATAATTAACCCCTAATCTTCCGACCGCAAATCGCCGCCACCTACGTTATCCCTATGTACCCCTAATCTGCTGCCCCTAACATCGCCGACCCCTATGTTATATTTATTAACCCCTAATCTGCCCCCCACAACGTCGCCGACACCTACCTACACTTATTAACCCCTAATCTGCCGAGCGGACCTGAGCGCTACTATAATAAATGTATTAACCCCTAATCCGCCTCACTAACCCTATAATAAATAGTATTAACCCCTAATCTGCCCTCCCTAACATCGCCGACACCTACCTTCAATTATTAACCCCTAATCTGCCGACCGGAGCTCACCGCTATTCTAATAAATGTATTAACCCCTAAAGCTAAGTCTAACCCTAACACTAACACCCCCCTAACTTAAATATAATTTACATCTAACGAAATAAATTAACTCTTATTAAATAACTTATTCCTATTTAAAGCTAAATACTTACCTGTAAAATAAATCCTAATATAGCTACAATATAAATTACATTTATATTATAGCTATTTTAGGATTAATATTTATTTTACAGGCAACTTTGTAATTATTTTAACCAGGTACAATAGCTATTAAATAGTTAAGAACTATTTAATAGTTACCTAGTTAAAATAATTACAAATTTACCTGTAAAATAAATCCTAACCTAAGTTATAATTAAACCTAACACTACCCTATCAATAAAATAATTAAATAAACTACCTACAATTACCTACAATTAACCTAACACTACACTATCAATAAATTAATTAAACACAATTGCTACAAATAAATACAATTAAATAAACTATCTAAAGTACAAAAAATAAAAAAGAACTAAGTTACAGAAAATAAAAAAATATTTACAAACATAAGAAAAATATTACAACAATTTTAAACTAATTACACCTACTCTAAGCCCCCTAATAAAATAACAAAGACCCCCAAAATAAAAAATTCCCTACCCTATTCTAAAATACAAAAATTACAAGCTCTTTTACCTTACCAGCCCTGAACAGGGCCCTTTGCGGGGCATGCCCCAAGAAGTTCAGCTCTTTTGCCTGTAAAAGAAAACATACAATACCCCCCCCCAACATTACAACCCACCACCCACATACCCCTAATCTAACCCAAACCCCCCTTAAATAAACCTAACACTAATCCCCTGAAGATCTTCCTACCTTGTCTTCACCATACCAGGTTCACCGATCCGTCCTGGCTCCAAGATCTTCATCCAACCCAAGCGGGGGTTGGCGATCCATAATCCGGTGCTGAAGAGGTCCAGAAGAGGCTCCAAAGTCTTCATCCTATCCGGCAAGAAGAGGACATCCGGACCGGCAAACATCTTCTCCAAGCCGCATCTTCTATCTTCTTCCATCCGGTGCGGAGCGGGTCCATCTTGAAGCAGGCGACGCGGATCCATCCTCTTCTTCCGATGTCTCCCGACGAATGACGGTTCCTTTAAGGGACGTCATCCAAGATGGCGTCCCTCGAATTCCGATTGGCTGATAGGATTCTATCAGCCAATCGGAATTAAGGTAGGAATTTTCTGATTGGCTGATGGAATCAGCCAATCAGAATCTAGTTCAATCCGATTGGCCGATCCAATCAGCCAATCAGATTGAGCTCGCATTCTATTGGCTGATCGGAACAGCCAATAGAATGCGAGCTCAATCTGATTGGCTGATTGGATCAGCCAATCGGATTGAACTTGATTCTGATTGGCTGATTCCATCAGCCAATCAGAAAATTCCTACCTTAATTCCGATTGGCTGATAGAATCCTATCAGCCAATCGGAATTCGAGGGACGCCATCTTGGATGACGTCCCTTAAAGGAACCGTCATTCGTCGGGAGACATCGGAAGAAGAGGATGGATCCGCGTCGCCTGCTTCAAGATGGACCCGCTCCGCACCGGATGGAAGAAGATAGAAGATGCGGCTTGGAGAAGATGTTTGCCGGTCCGGATGTCCTCTTCTTGCCGGATAGGATGAAGACTTTGGAGCCTCTTCTGGACCTCTTCAGCACCGGATTATGGATCGCCAACCCCCGCTTGGGTTGGATGAAGATCTTGGAGCCAGGACGGATCGGTGAACCTGGTATGGTGAAGACAAGGTAGGAAGATCTTCAGGGGATTAGTGTTAGGTTTATTTAAGGGGGGTTTGGGTTAGATTAGGGGTATGTGGGTGGTGGGTTGTAATGTTGGGGGGGGGGTATTGTATGTTTTCTTTTACAGGCAAAAGAGCTGAACTTCTTGGGGCATGCCCCGCAAAGGGCCCTGTTCAGGGCTGGTAAGGTAAAAGAGCTTGTAATTTTTGTATTTTAGAATAGGGTAGGGAATTTTTTATTTTGGGGGTCTTTGTTATTTTATTAGGGGGCTTAGAGTAGGTGTAATTAGTTTAAAATTGTTGTAATATTTTTCTTATGTTTGTAAATATTTTTTTATTTTCTGTAACTTAGTTCTTTTTTATTTTTTGTACTTTAGATAGTTTATTTAATTGTATTTATTTGTAGCAATTGTGTTTAATTAATTTATTGATAGTGTAGTGTTAGGTTAATTGTAGGTAATTGTAGGTAGTTTATTTAATTATTTTATTGATAGGGTAGTGTTAGGTTTAATTATAACTTAGGTTAGGATTTATTTTACAGGTAAATTTGTAATTATTTTAACTAGGTAACTATTAAATAGTTCTTAACTATTTAATAGCTATTGTACCTGGTTAAAATAATTACAAAGTTGCCTGTAAAATAAATATTAATCCTAAAATAGCTATAATATAAATGTAATTTATATTGTAGCTATATTAGGATTTATTTTACAGGTAAGTATTTAGCTTTAAATAGGAATAAGTTATTTAATAAGAGTTAATTTATTTCGTTAGATGTAAATTATATTTAAGTTAGGGGGGTGTTAGTGTTAGGGTTAGACTTAGCTTTAGGGGTTAATACATTTATTAGAATAGCGGTGAGCTCCGGTCGGCAGATTAGGGGTTAATAATTGAAGGTAGGTGTCGGCGATGTTAGGGAGGGCAGATTAGGGGTTAATACTATTTATTATAGGGTTAGTGAGGCGGATTAGGGGTTAATACATTTATTATAGTAGCGCTCAGGTCCGCTCGGCAGATTAGGGGTTAATAAGTGTAGGCAGGTGTCGGCGACGTTGTGGGGGGCAGATTAGGGGTTAATAAATATAACATAGGGGTCGGCGATGTTAGGGGCAGCAGATTAGGGGTACATAGGGATAACGTAGGTGGCGGCGATTTGCGGTCGGAAGATTAGGGGTTAATTATTTTAAGTAGCTTGCGGCGACGTTGTGGGGGGCAAGTTAGGGGTTAATAAATATAATATAGGGGTCGGCGGGGTTAGGGGCAGCAGATTAGGGGTACATAAGTATAACGTAGGTGGCGGTCGGCAGATTAGGGGTTAAAAATTTTAATCGAGTGGCGGCGATGTGGGGGGACCTCGGTTTAGGGGTACATAGGTAGTTTATGGGTGTTAGTGTACTTTAGGGTACAGTAGTTAAGAGCTTTATAAACCGGCGTTAGCCAGAAAGCTCTTAACTCCTGCTATTTTCAGGCGGCTGGAGTTTTGTCGTTAGAGCTCTAACGCTCACTGCAGAAACGACTCTAAATACCGGCGTTAGAAAGATCCCATTGAAAAGATAGGCTACGCAAATGGCGTAGGGGGATCTGCGGTATGGAAAAGTCGCGGCTGAAAAGTGAGCGTTAGACCCTTTAATCACTGACTCCAAATACCAGCGGGCGGCCAAAACCAGCGTTAGGAGCCTCTAACGCTGGTTTTGACGGCTACCGCCGAACTCTAAATCTAGGCCATGGTGCGGCCAGAAAAAAACCCGCGGAGCGTTAACAGCCCTTTTACCGCCGAACTCTAAATCTAGGCCATAGTAAGTTACAGTAACACATAAATATATATGTATATACACATACTAACACATAAATATATATGTATATACACATAGTAACACATAAATATATATGTATATACACATATTAACACATAAATATATATGTATAAACACATAGTAACACATAAATATATATATATGTATATACACTTAGTAACACATAAATATATATATATATATATATATATATATATATATATATATATGTATAAACACATAGTAACACATAAATATATATATATGTATATACACATAGTAACACATAAATATATATGTATATACACTTAGTAACACATAAATATATATATATATATATATATATATATATATGTACACATAGTAACACATAAATATATATGTATATACACATACTAACACATAAATATATATGTATATACACATATTAACACATAAATATATATGTATAAACACATAGTAACACATAAATATATATATATATATGTATATACACTTAGTAACACATAAATATATATATATATATACACATAGTAACACATAAATATATATATGTATATACACATAGTAACACATAAATATATATATGTATATACACATAGTAACACATAAATATATATATGTATATACACATAGTAACACATAAATATATATATGTATATACACATAGTAACACATAAATATATATATGTATATACACATAGTAACACATAAATATATATGTATATACACATAGTAACACATAAATATATATGTATATACACATAGTAACACATAAATATATATGTATATACACATAGTAACACATAAATATATATGTATATGCACATAGTAACACATAAATATATATGTATATACACATAGTAACACATAAATATATATGTATATACACATAGTAACACATAAATATATATATGTATATACACATAGTAACACATAAATATATATGTATATACACATAGTAACACATAAATATATATGTATATACACATAGTAACACATAAATATATATGTATATACACATAGTAACACATAAATATATATATGTATATACACATAGTAACACATAAATATATATGTATATACACATAGTAACACATAAATATATATGTATATACACATACTAACACATAAATATATATGTATATACACATAGTAACACATAAATATATATTTATATACACATACTAACACATAAATATATATGTATATACACATAGTAACACATAAATATATATGTATATACACATAGTAACACATAAATATATATGTATATACACATAGTAACACATAAATATATATGTATATACACATAGTAACACATAAATATATATATGTATATACACATAGTAACACATAAATATATATGTATATACACATAGTAACACATAAATATATATGTATATACACATAGTAACACATAAATATATATGTATATACACATAGTAACACATAAATATATATATGTATATACACATAGTAACACATAAATATATATGTATATACACATAGTAACACATAAATATATATGTATATACACATACTAACACATAAATATATATGTATATACACATAGTAACACATAAATATATATTTATATACACATACTAACACATAAATATATATGTATATATACACATAATAACACATAAATATATATGTATATACACATAGTAACACATAAATATATATGTATATACACATAGTAACACATAAATATATATGTATATACACATATTAACACACACATATATATATATATATATATATATATATATATATAAGCATATACATATATATTAACAGTGAAATCACAGTCCCCATAGAGCACAATGTAAAGGCACTTCTCAGTGCCTTTTGCTTTCTAACACCCAACAAAACCACTCAGCCCTTAAAACTGCTTTGTGCAGTTATTATTTAAGAAAAATACACTTTTTATTTAAAAACAACAACACTACACTTTATTTTGGGTGACATATTGAAAATTAAAGAGGAAAATGCAACTTGCTGCAGTAAACAAAATATATATAGGAGGTGCCCTTGGTCAATCACAAGTAATTAATCAGAAAATTCCAATACTATGAGCTATAAACATAAAGACTAAAAATATATACTTGTATAAAATCAGTGCAATACAGTAAATTAGTATATATCACAAAAAAGATTGAGGAACCCGGGAGTGATTGTAATATCAGGTCCAGGCAGCTGTCTATAGATGGATCAAGGCCGCGATCCAGGGTCAACTTTCTGCAGACAATATAAGAAGACAATAGCGCCACATGGCCTAATATTGCATGAACAGATGGAAAATAGTATGTGGTAAATTACACTCACATTTAGTGAAGCACCCCTATTGATGCAAGAAAGGCACGCTGGACTCAAACAGTCACCCAGCAGACTGACCTCCGGTGTTAATACAGCAATCTGTAGAAGGTATAAAGATGCAAACAAAAGTGCCAATATGGCCTAGTACTACATAGTATATGAGAGATGGTATTATTATTATTATTATCAGGTATTTGTAGAGCGCCAACAGATTCCGCAGCGCTGTAAACATAGTCGGTGTACAGGATAGCTTTGTAGGGGTCAAGTGGGTAGAGGGCCCTGCCGAGAGTTTCACTGTTGTAGTCGGCTCTTATGAAGCGATCTGTAAACAGCTGGGCCCATAGGCTTACAATCTAAGGGGTTCAAGGGGAAAGCAATGGCGTTAGGAAAGGTTAGTGTTGGTTGTATGCATCCCTGAATAGTAGAGTTTTTAGGGAGTGCTTGAAGCTGTTAAAACTAGGGGAGAGTCTTATGGAGCAAGGCAGGGAATTCCACATGATGGGGGCCAGTCTGGAGAAGTCCTGTAAACGGGAATGTGAGGAAGTAACAAGAGAGGAGGAGATCCTGAGCTGATCGAAGGGGACGGGAGGGAGAGTATCTAGAGACAAATTCTGAAATATAGGGGGGAGCAGTGCAGTTAAGAGCTTTATATGTCAGGGTGAGGATTTTATGTTTAATCCTAGAGGCAAGAGGAAGCCAGTGAAGGTATTGGCAGAGAGGTGCAGCAGATGAAGAGCGACGAGTAAGGAAGATGAGCCTGGTAGAGGCATTCAGAATGGATTGTAAAGGAGCTATGCAGCAGCTAGGTAGACCAGAGAGGACGGAAATGCAGTAGTCAAGGCGGGAAAGGATGAGAGAGTGGATTAAAATCTTGGTTGTATCTTGTGTAAGGAATTGTCTAATTTTTAACAATGTTTTTAAGGTGGAAGCGGCAGGCTTTAGCCAAGGACTGAATGTGAGGAGTGAAGGAAAGATCTGAGTCAAGTGTGACCCCAAGACATCGGGCGTGCGGGGTAGGGGTATTGATGGAATTATCAACAGTTATAGAAATTTTGGGGGTGGAGACATTGGAAGAAGGGGGAAAAATAAGGAGTTCAGTTTTGGAGAGATTTAGCTTAAAGGGACAGTCAACACCAGAATTTTTGTTGTTTTAAAAGATAGATAATCCCTTTATTACCCATTCCCCAGTTTTGCATAACCAACACTGTTATATTAATACACTTTTTACTTCTGTGATTAACTTGTATCTAAGCATCTTCTGACAGCCCCCTTATCACATGACATTTTATTTATTATCTATTGACTTTCATTTTAGCCAATTAGTGCAGTGTCTGCCACAATCCACAGGCGTGCTCACAATGTTATCTATAGGGTTTACCTGAACTAGCTCTTCCCTGCTGTGAAAAGCAAATACAAAAACATGTGATTAGAGGCAGCCTTCAAGGGCTTAGAAATTATCATATGAGCCTTCCTAGGTCTAGCTTTCAACTAAGAATACCAAAAGAACAAAGCAAAATTGGTGATAAAAGTAAATTGGAAAGTTGTTTAAAATTACATGCCCTATTTGAAACATGAAAGTTTTTTTTTTACTTGACTGTCCCTTTAAGGTAGTGAGAGGACATCCAAGATGAGATGTGAGAAAGACAGTTAGTGAGACAGCTAGTGACACGGGTTAGTAAGGAAGGAGGTAGGTCTGGTGCAGAGAGGTAGATGGTAGATGATATAAAATAAGGTTTCACACCCAGCAGACTGACCTCCAGTTAATCAGGATACTCCAAAGGATCAGGATACAAGCAGCCCAATATGTGGTAATGTATCAAAATAAAACTCATAAAATAAAAATAAAAATAAAATAAAAGTATGGCAGCAAGTGGTGAGTGCATAAACTTACTTTATTAAAATAAATAAAAACAAGCAACACGTTTCTCAACCAGTGGCTGTTTCATCAGGCTTACTAAAAACAATCCAATGCTTTATTTAAAATGGAGAATACAGCATACAAAAAAGTAGAGGAGAACGCAGCACAACTGGCTTACGCATTTCGGCTCCTATCTGTAATCATAGCCTGAGAGGATACACTACACATGTCATATAAAAATTAATCAAAATGTTCCTATTGGTTAAAAGTACATACACCCCCATTATACCAGCCAATCAATTCAATGAATGCCTGAAGCTACTATCTGGACGAGTGGAGAATGATACAAACAGAAGAATGCTTACACTACACATATATACAATGCGCCTGTATACAAATGCTAGGAATATGAGATCAAAGGTTATCATGGTGAAGTTCTGGAACACACGTTAACATATGAGACACTACAGTTCAGGGAAATCACAGTGGAAGCGATAATTCAGACAGATGCAACTAATCCAACATACCAACCCAACAGGGATATTTATCCATGTGAATAGTTATAATATACAGACGTACTGTAGGCCAATCAGGATACAGGGCATATTAAAGGGCCATTCCCAAAAACTAGAATATGTGAAAATAAATGAATAATGACAAAGAAAAAATGAATTAATTTTTCCCTGAGTCTGAGTCATGAACATTTCATTTTCAGTTTCAGCCCCTATTGGGCTAGATTACAAGTGTGCGCTTGGTTAGCACAACTTCAGAGCTCTGGTGAACTGTTAAGTTCAACAAAAAGTTGCACAAAAATAAATGTATAAGTGCAGTTACAATCACAATAACACTGTCTGATAACATTATTTTAAAAAATTGTATTAAAAAAGTTCTAAGGGCTCAAAGTTATGAGGTTTCAAGTGTTAGAAAAAAAAGGGAGACAAAGAGCTTTAACATAGAGATAAATACATACACATGTCTAAATATATATATATATATATATATATATATATATATATATATATATATATATTATGTGTGTGTATACAGATGTATTTATTTAAATGTGCATAAATGTATTTACAGACATACATACTCATATAAACACATAAATACTGCATTGCATTGCATTGGAACCCTTTGCAGTTAAGAAGCGGAAAACATGAAAAATCCTATTTATCCAATATACATTTTTAATAAAGTGTTTAACTATGTATTTCAAAACATCATAGATATATAAAAATATGTATTTATGAATAAATGGAGCAGATTCTTCTATGTGAAGAACATTGGAATGTGAAATATTTATATATTATGTTGGGTTAGCACACTTGGTTAAACACGATTAGGTTTGCGATCGAGTAAGAGTGTTATTTTTTTTCCACTTTTCACGCTCCTTTGAAGTCTATGGAGTAATACATTAACGCGTTTGCAATATTAAAAGTTTGTCTTTCTGCGCGCATTGGGTTAGCACTTGTCCAAAAACTTTTTACTTTCAACTTGAAATGCACTACCCAACACATGCAAGAAGCCTACATCTAGCGAATTTAACATGCGAGCAGGAAATTGTGCTCCACTCTTATCTCCTACCTTTATGCTTTATAAATATTTATTATTGCATCAAAAAAATTTTTTTTTAATTTTACAGTTTTGCTGATGCTCTTTGTGATTTTTTTTATTAAAATATTAAGATATACAATACTTTCATACATCACATTCAGAAACATTTAAAATGATAATTAATTAAGGAATTTTATCTGTTAGATCTGTATTGTCTTTGCGCTTCCTCTCGTGTGCTATTAATACGACTCATCTATTTAGTTAAATGTACGACTCAAGAAAAGGATACAGACTTGGAAAGGATTTTGAATCTCAGGTCACTGTTTAAATATTTGCAGGACAAAAATAGAAATGAAAGTTGCAATCTCTGCCCTAAATGTGCAGTTATTACAGCATAAAATCCCCTGTGTGTGGGAGAGTCAAGTTGCTCAGCAATTGTTGGAGAGCCAGGATCAGATGCTGACCAGAGCTCGCCTCACATCAGGAACGCAGCTTTATAGAATGAAGGTCACAATGACTAAAGTTGTATAACATCATTTTGCATTGTCAGGGCTAAAAAGATCAAGCTCTAGGCTATTAGACAGCCCAAAATGTTACTCGCCACTTTTCATCCCACCCACTACCTCCCATCTTAAGTAATTAAATGCCCTATCCTCCTGGCTTGCTGTAATTAACAGTCATAGAACTGACTGAACCATAATAATAACTTAATATAACATAACTTATAAATAACAACAAGACACAGAGTGTGGGAAAAGACCCGTGGGTTACGTTTATTGTGAAACAAGAGAACCGGCTGAAAGTAACAAGGCAAACCTACACCAGGTGGCGGCAATCTAGCTTGGAGAGTAAGCACCTCCTGCTAGGAAGATGGGCCGCGCCCGTGAATGCCGACACAAGCGTAGCTTAGCTGCACGCACAAGGGCTTAGGGAGTTCTCTGCAACGTGAAAATGGGGGAGGGACTCCAGGCCACTACCCTCCCCCTGGGGCAGCCGTCACTCTACCTCTGATGGCAAACCAGGGCGCAGGCCAACCGCCCAACCAGGGTGTAAAAGGAAAAACTCCAGACCAGTAGGACCAGGTGTGACTAGTCGCGTGTGCATGCTACTACCTTGGGAGTCAAAAACTACCATCCTTGGACTTAAGGAAACAAGCCGCATAGCCCTCCTCCAGCCTCAGACCCCTGCAGGAAACACCATAGTGATGTCCAACCTACGGATTGCTGCCTTACCAGATTCAAGGGAGGGAGGGAGGGAAGCTGTGAAGACGAGCTGGAAAAAGGGTCTGGGGCCTGTAACCTGACTTCTTATAGGTAAGCCAAATCCCCACCGACACTAATGCAACATTGTTGCCACTTCAAAGCTAGCACACTCCTAAGGGCCTTAATTCTTATGTTTGTTACAGGCTATTCTGCCCTCCACTGTCTTTGCATATGTTTAGCCAATGTGATACACCTACTGTGCAGTATTTTTTTAATATTGTTTTTGTTTTATACCATGAATTAAATAATGCTACATACAGTAATAAATTAACATATCCTTGCCCCAACATTCACTCACTAACTTTCACTTGCCACTGGCTGGTGGGCTAGTGAAAATTTTGAGCCCTGATTAAGTTGTCTTCTGATACATGTCTAAGACACAGAAACAATTAGCCAGCGAATTACTGCTTTATTGCATTGGCAATGGTAAACATGAGATGGAGGTGCTAACGATATTCATATACATTGGGTGTGTGTAGTATGCAGCACCTTTGCAACCATAATCAACAACAGATGTCTTCTGAAAGAACTGTTTATTTAACTATAAAGTTCTATATTTTTGTTTTTATGGACATTGTTTTTATTTGCTGACTTTGGCACACAGAATACAATCCCCCATCTTGACCATGGCATACAATGCTAACACTGCAACCCCTGCCTACAAATACTCTCCCACATGAAAACACCTCACACTCACCAAAATGACAACTTATGCTCTAAACTCAGTGCGTAAGTAACGCTAATTTTTTAGCAGTACCACACTTTCCATAATGCTGCCATTACAATTTTCAGAAAAACCTTCTTGTGCTGTGCGTTATGGTGCGTTAAGCTCCAAACCACACAAAAGCCAAGTCTTGACTTGACGTGCTCGTGCATGTTGTCCCCCATTGACATCAATAAAGAAAAAGTATTAGGAAAAAACTAACAACTGTGGTTGCGGAATGGCGATTGCTATAACTCAATCCACATTGATGTCTATCGAGACAAGAAAGTTATGTAAAAACCTAACACCCTTACATAAACCCCTAGTCTAAATACCCCTAATCTGCCGCCCCCTGACATTGCTGACACTAAATAATGTTATTAACCCCTAAACCGCCGCCCCCGACATCACCGACACTAAATAGAGATATTAACCCCTAATCCGCCGCCCCGACATTGCTAACACTAAATCGAGATATAAACCCTTAAACTGCAGGCCCTCTGCATCGCTAACACCTAAATAAAATTATTAACCGCTAAACCACCAAATACCCACATTGCAACTACCAAAATTAAACTATTAAGCCCTAAACCTAACACACCCCTAACATTAAATTAAAAATACAATAAAACTACCATCAAATAAATGGGTAGCTTAGGTTTATTTTAGTTAGGTCTTTTTTATTTTGGGGGTTTGGGTGGGTGGGGGACTTACAAGAACTTTACTGTTAGGGGGGACTGTAATTTTTTTTCAAAAAAGAGCTGATTGCTTTAGTTTAGGGCAATGCCCTACAAAAGGTCATTTTAAGGGCTATTGGTAGTTTATTGTTAGATTAGGGTTTTTTCTTTTGGGGTGGCTTTTTTGTTTTTATTAGATTAGGTTTAATTTTTATTATTTTGGATAATTTCGTTTGTTATTTTTTGTAATCTTAGTTTTTTGTTTTTTTTTTCCGTAATTTTAGTCTTTGTTTATTTTTAATGTTAGGGTTTGGTTTTTTTTCGTAGCGTTAGGATATTTTAATTTTGTAATTTTTTTTTTATTATTTTTGGTATATTTTATTTTGTTAAAATAGTAATGTTAGGTTTATTTATAGTTTAAGCTTAGGTTTTTTTATTTCACAGGTAAGTTTTTATTTATTTTAAGGTAGTAATATTGTAACTTTAATTAAGGGGGTGTTAGGTTTCGGTATTAATAGTTTAATTTAGTGTGTCGCGATGTGGGGGCTGGCGGTTTAGGGGTTAATAGGTTTATTTTAGAATTAGCGATGCAGGGGATGGCAGATTAGGGGTTAATACTTTAATTTAGGTAGTTGCTGTCACGGACCAGCGGCTCATACCAGCTGAGAGGGTTGATCCGGTGGTCTAACTCTGGGCAGGCTGTGCCGCCCGTCCTTCCTTTTCCCCACAGCTCTGCCATCAGGAGATACCAGGCTGCAAGGACGATCCCTTCCCCAGTTGGATTAAAATGTTTTCCATAAGTCCCCTTTGTCTGTTGCAGTGATTCAATTTTGCCCTGAAAGAACTGAGGATCTTCATGTGCCTATGGCCTCTATGAAGGCGCCAGACTGTCTGGGCGGGGGGGGGGGGGGGGCTGGGTGGGTGGGATTAGGCTTTTATCAGATGGCAAATGTGCATAAATACAGTGAGTTTGTGTGAATAAACCAATTCTTGTTTCACTTTAAAACTGGTCTTGTCTGGTTATTAGGGTGGGATACTTGCTAAAATCACTTCCAGCTCTACAGCTACAGGTTCCAGGGTCAAAGAAGGTCTCTTTTGGCAAAGATACCCAGTTGGGGTATCTGGAATCCGTTACAGTCGCGATGGGGGAGGGTTCAGGTTAATACTTTATTTTAGTGTTGGCAATGTGGGTGGGCGGTGGATTAGGGGTTAATAGGTTTATTTAGTAGTCGCAAAGAGGGTGGGCAGCAGATTAGGGGTTAATATGTTTATTATAGTATTTGCGATGCGGGGTGGCAGTTTAGGGGTTAATAGGTTTATTATAATATTTGCTATGCGAGTGTGGCGGTTTAGGGGTTAATAGGTAGTTTATCTGCGTTAGTGTACTTTGTAACAATTTTGTTATGAGTTTTTGAAACATTTTTGTTTTTCAAAATCCATAACTACTGGTCTTTGATAGCGGAATGAATTGTTGCTATATAAGCTATAACACTAGCAGAATAGCCGGACCGCACAACCTGTAATACGGGTAACCTGAAAATTCCACACTCAAAAGCCATTTTTTGAGTGTGGAATGGAGAGTTGTGGTACAAGCTAAAACGCTAGCAATATAGCTGTACCACAGCGACTTGTAATACAGATGACCTTCCATTTCGAGTGCAAAGGCCAGTTTTCCAGCGGTATAGGCGGACTGCAAACTTGTAATTTAGGTGACTATTACTGGTGGTGGCCGGTGAGGAAGATTTGTTGATGGGGACCGTGGGTGTTTTGTTGGTAGAACAACAGGTGCACCATGGGACGAGTTGGGTGCAATCCCTCTCTGTATGACCCTTGTCTCTTCCGAAGACCTTGTTCCCTCTTCTCTCGTTACCGCCTCACTTTTCCACATACTAGATCCGCCCGTATTCTGTGAAATTCTCTGCCTCACTCCACAAGACGTGCCCTAGAGCTTACAGTGCTCGAAGTGTTCCCTAAATATGTTACTATTCAGGGAAGCATAAAACATACACCTGTGATGAACAACTCCCTTTTTTTTAAATAATTATTTCTAACCAAAAAAAAGAAGGCATATAAACAGTATGCACATAAGCAAAATATGGCGTCAAGCAAGACCCAAGACATCCTCTAGTCTAAAATACATCAGCAAAAAGAAAACAGAAACTGGTACACAAACAAAAAGGGGAGAGAAGAAAGGGAAAGAAAGAGCCCCTCCTCTCTCACTCACCCATCTCGGTGCCCAGCCAGGAATCAGGAAAATGTCCAGCATAGAAATTTAATTGGACATAAGGGGATTTAGCCAGAGGTTTAACTAACACCATTTGTGCCGAATCCTGTAATGACTGTAGAAAAACTTTCCATTTTTTCAAGAATAAAGTGAGTTGCTCATCTGAAGGGTTCAGATGAACAACTTCCTAACACATAAGTGCCACAGATCAAGAGTAAAGAAGCCTTAAGGGCCACATATACATTTAAACTTAAAAACGTACATTTTGAGGGCAAATAAGAAAAATTGGCAACAAGTCTGCCCATATTTCATATAAAGTATAAGCTTATTTAGAGCATAGGATAGTCTCTGCTTATTAGTGTTTGTCTTTTCCCCTCTTATGGAAGTTTATTTCATGATTCAACCTAACTTTCTCTGAAAAATTCTGCAAATTACTCCTGAACCTGCTGCCATTCAGTTTGAGATTATGACCCCTTCCTGACTATTAAAAATCAAAATAATATATATTTAGTAAAATTGTCCAGTAGCTCAGGATCTTAGGTAAGGTTACAGGGTACCCTCTCTCTACTCTTCACAGCCTTCAGATGTGGCCATCTTGCTTTCCCACCCACCAGAAGTCCCAAAAGTCCTGATTTGTAGCTTTCTTTTATCCTGGAGTCACAAAAATCAGTGAAGAAGGCCCACTTGCGGCCAGTTGGCCATAACCTACACTAACCTGTTTCTTACATGAGATCTCATAATTAAAAACACTTTGCAGTAGATTTGTTTTTATTTTGTAATGTAATTTCACTTGCAATTTAAATTATAGTGTTTTTGCCGCCTGGAGAGGCTGGAGAACACTTCAAGCAAGGCAGAACCCTGACACCGCTACATGCTGCACAGTGATTGGTTGATATGGACAGGAGTTTGCTTAAATCTGCCCTTAATTGTCTAAAGATGTATGATAAACACTTGTACCACTTCTCTTCCTGTTAGAGATTTTAGCCCATTTTTCATTCTAAAAATCCTAGAGCCTCTCCACTCTCTTTCTTGCTGTCTTTGTGCGACACCGCAGGTATCTTTTTTCCTTCTTCTGCATTAATAACAGGCAAAATTAGAAACATTTCTATCTCATGGACTGTCAAGTACCTGTGTGCCAGTCTCCATAGATAGAGATAAACTAAGCTGGATCACTCTCGTCCGCCAACCAGAGGCAGAAATTAAATGTAACTACTGGTTTGCAAACAAGAGATCACATTATAATAAATATTTGTAGATTACGAATGGCTGTTCATACTCGAGATCAATGGAGACATTAGACACTTGAAAAAAAAAAAGAGAAAGCGAGAGAAGCGCAACACTGGATCTATGGGCAGAGTTAAACACAATTTATGCGCCTTTCAATTTTTACTATCAACTGTAGCATTAGACAGTTCCATATTATTTATGTGCCAATTGCAATGTTGTAAAAGGGATCTTGTTTGTTCTTTAATTAATGCCCTTTCTTGGCACACTTACTTTTTACAGTATGAGGTAAATATTTTGTACCTGCTTCTTAAATCAAGAATGGAGTGAGTTTCTTTATACTTTATGAAACAGAAGAGCCGAGCAGTTGGTTGTACTACTAGAATAGGGATAGCATGCAAAGAGAAAACACACCAGCGCCTAAGATAGGCTATAATACCCCAAAGAACACAAAATATATTTATAGATTAAAATCAATATTTATTACTGAACTATATACATAACAATATGAGGTTCAAATAAAAGACTTTGGTAATTCTCACTCTGTTAGAGAAACTAATGTGTATACAGGTTGGCCAACCTAAAAATCAAATACTACAAAAAGTATTAAGTGTATCTATGAGTGCATGTATAAAAACATATATAAAAGCTATCTTAGCATATGAGATTGAAATATAGCAGCACACAGCGATAAAAGCGTATTCACAAATGTTAAAAAACAATATTGCAGATCGAGGGGATAAGGAATCAGTGTACGGAACACTAGTAAACCTTCAACTTCTAATCTTGGGTGTAATAAATTCTGGATAAGAACAGTCTTTTTAAAAAAAGGCTTATTAGTCTGTTGTATCAATGTTCATGTAGCAAAATACATCAATGAATGACAGATGGGTTAAACATATAAGTTCCTGTTAAACCGTATAATTGTGCAGCTGAATGGTACCTTTAACGGATTTTTTGCAGATTATCCAGATCTGGTCCTCTGATGTAGAACCACTATTTTGCTTCCAATAGAAGCTAAGCATGGGGATCCTTCAAATTTCTCCGAAGATAGCCGATCGTGAAGCCAGTTTGTACTTCTCGGCGTTCTCCCGCTGTGAACCTGCAGAGTGAGCGCCTTCTCCGGAAGGGGCTCTGATTGGTCCTAGCTTTCTTGGGGGGAGTTGCCGCTCGCAGTGAGGATACCGGCTCTACGGCTACAGTTGAAAGTGATTTCCAAGACGTCCTATGCGTCCTATGCGATCTATGCAATCTCCTTAGGTTAGATAAGTATAGCAGCAACACGTTTCAACTGAGAATACTCAGTCTTTGTCAAGCTAGAATAGGGCCCTCATTTTCCTCTTGTATTTGTCTGATAAATTTTGTCTTGTGTCTTAAAAAATGTGTATTATCGCTGTCATTTTATCTTTGTACCCATGGACAGCGCTGCGGAATTTGTCGGCGCTTTATAAATAAAGAATAATAATAATTATTAAGCTCAGTTCCATAAAAGGGTAGAAAGGTCAAAATTTAAACGTGAATGGGAGCATTTCAGTTTTAAACAGAAGCATTTTTAAAATATACTTCCGTTAGCAAAAATGCTTCTAGTAAATGTTATTAATGATTTTCTGCGGCATATGCACATATGCTGTGAGGGCCCGTGCACAAGTATTCAAGCTCAGATAGCTGGTAGTAGTGTGTATTGTGTTATACAAGCCACTGCTGACTCTGAAGGTGTGGTGTTTAAATACTGGTGCCTAGGCCCTCACAGCATATGTGTGTATGCCACTGAAAGACACTTTTACTAGAAGCATTATTGCTAATCAAAGCATATTGCATATTGGACAGTATACACATTTCAGTTGTAATCTTTCTATCCCTTAAATTATTTATGGGCCATCACTGATTGGCTAAAATGAAAGTCTGTCAAAAGTACTGAGATAAGTAGGCAGTCTGCAGAGGCTTAGATACAAGGTAATCACAGAGGTAAAAAGTATTTAAATATAAAAGTATTGTCTATGGAAAACTGGGAAATTGATAACAAAGGGATTATCTATATTTTTAAATAATAAACATTTTCAAGTAGACTATCCCTTTAAGCAAGTGAAAGCAAATCAGTGTCTTTTATCTCCTTCCTCATTGCTCCTACCCACAACCCATTTGCAACACACAGAGTAGTCATCTGCTACTGACTCATTCCTGTTCTCTCTCTACAGATGTAGATACAAGATTCTGTAAATATGTAGGTTTGTGGTATTTAGCTATTTTTCTTCAGAAGTTAGTTTTATGCAGTACACAATTGTTTTGTTAATTTGCATAATTTATCATAATGTGGCTCATCATATAACGAACCTAGACCCAGCTACATATAAAAGCCACAGGCAACTGAGCAGGTCCCCAGTCTGCATTCTCCTGAGGGAGTAACCAGGTTCCCAAAAGAGACTCTGGGTCAGTCAGAGCATGACATGTATTCTAATACCAAATTACATTCATTCTCTTTGTTGAAAAGCATACCTATGTAGTCTTGGGAGCAGTGACACACTACTAGGAGCTAGCTGCTGATTGGTGGCTAAACATTTTTCTCTTGTCACTGGCTTACTAGATGTGCTCAGCTAGCTCCCACTAGTGCATTGCTGCTCTTTGGCTTACTTTAAATATGTGTATAACCCTAAGCAGGGGTTAAACACATAGTTACATGCAAGCAACACTGTAATAAAAAAATCCATCTTCTTTTTGCACTTATTTGTTACCGCATTACAGCACATAAAGCTCAGTGAGGTTGGAAGCCGGACTAACCTGTCTGAAACAAAAATAAGCAACTAGCAGCCTCAGGGTGAGGTGAAGAGCTAAGTTACTAGTTCTGCATAAAGAAGATCAGGGGCATGAGGGGAGGGGGTGCGCAGGTATTAACTGATGTGGCATGCTGCTTTCTGAAGGCTATCTGATTCTAATATTAGGTATCACTGAACATCATGCTACAATAACCTGGATGTAATTATGTTCTTAAGTTTACACCAGATTGTGCAAATATATCTGAAGAAGTGTGAAAATCTCTTACTCATAAATACAGAACATTCATAGAGCAGCACATGTCTTTACACCGCTGCTACAGCATCTCCTATGTACTTGTAATGTGAGGGAATTAGACATGTGCCTTTGTATATGCGGCGTATCCTCTCAAGTGCTAGGTCTGTTATTGTGTGTATGCAACCTCTTCTATAGTCATGTGCTAGGTCTGTTATTGTGTGTATGCAACCTCTTCTATAGTCATGTGCTAGGTCTGTTATTGTGTGTGTGTAACCTCTCCTATAGTCACGTGCTAGGTCTGTTATTGTGTGTATGCAACCTCTCCTATAGTCATATGCTAGGTCTGTTATTGTGTGTGTGTAACCTCTTCTATAGTCATGTGCTAGGTCTGTTATTGTGTGTATGCAACCTCTTCTATAGTCATGTGCTAGGTCTGTTATTGTGTGTGTGTAACCTCTCCTATAGTCACGTGCTAGGTCTGTTATTGTGTGTATGCAACCTCTCCTATAGTCATATGCTAGGTCTGTTATTGTGTGTGTGTAACCTCTTCTATAGTCATGTGCTAGGTCTGTTATTGTGTGTATGTGCAACCTCTTCTATAGTCATGTGCTAGGTCTGTTATTGTGTGTATGCAACCTCTTCTATAGTCATGTGCTAGGTCTGTTATTGTGTGTGTGTAACCTCTCCTATAGTCACGTGCTAGGTCTGTTATTGTGTGTATGCAACCTCTTCTATAGTCATGTGCTAGGTCTCTTATTGTGTGTATGCAACCTCTTCTATAGTCATGTGCTAGGTCTGTTATTGTGTGTATGTGCAACCTCTTCTATAGTCATGTGCTAGGTCTGTTATTGTGTGTGTGTAACCTCTTCTATAGTCATGTGCTAGGCCTGTTATTTTGTGTGTGCAACCACTTCTATAATCATGTGCTAGGTCTGTTATTGTGTGTATGTGCAACCTCTTCTATAGTCATGTGCTAGGTCTGTTATTGTGTGTGTGTAACCTCTTCTATAGTCATGTGCTAGGCCTGTTATTTTGTGTGTGCAACCACTTCTATAATCATGTGCTAGGTCTGTTATTGTGTGTATGCAACCTCTTCTATAGTCATGTGCTAGGTCTGTTATTGTGTGTATGCAACCTCTTCTATAGTCATGTGCTAGGTCTGTTATTGTGTGTGTGTAACCTCTCCTATAGTCACGTGCTAGGTCTGTTATTGTGTGTATGCAACCTCTCCTATAATCATATGCTAGGTCTGTTATTGTGTGTGTGTAACCTCTTCTATAGTCATGTGCTAGGTCTGTTATTGTGTGTATGTGCAACCTCTTCTATAGTCATGTGCTAGGTCTGTTATTGTGTGTGTGTAACCTCTTCTATAGACATGTGCTAGGTCTGTTATTTTGTGTGTGCAACCACTTCTATAATCATGTGCTAGGTCTGTTATTGTGTGTGTGCAACCTCTTCTATAGTCCAGTTCTAGCTCTGTTATTGTGTTTGTGAGCAGCCTCTTCTATAGTCAAGTGCTAGGTCTGTTATTGTGTTTGTGTGCAGCCTCTTCTATAGTCAAGTGCTAGGTCTGTTATTGTGTTTGTGTGCAGCCTCTTCTATAGTCATGTGCTAGGTCTGTTATTGTGTGTGTGTGCATCCTCTTCTATAGTCATGTGCTAGGTCTGTTATTTTGTGTGTGCAACCACTTCTATAATCATGTGCTAGGTCTGTTATTGTGAGCGTGCAACCTCTTCTATAGTCCAGTTCTAGGTCTGTTATTGTGTGTGTGCAACCTCTTCTATAGTCAAGTGCTAGGTCTGTTATTGTGTTTGTGTGCAGCCTCTTCTATATTCATGTGCTAGGTCTGTTATTGTGTGTGTGTGCATCCTCTTCTATAGTCATGTGCTAGGTCTGTTATTTTGTGTGTGCAACCACTTCTATAATCATGTGCTAGGTCTGTTATTGTGAGCATGCAACCTCTTCTATAGTCCAGTTCTAGGTCTGTTATTGTGTGTGTGCAACCTCTTCTATAGTCAAGTGCTAGGTCTGTTATTGTGTTTGTGTGCAGCCTCTTCTATAGTCATGTGCTAGGTCTGTTATTGTGTGTGTGTGCATCCTCTTCTATAGTCATGCGCTAGGTCTGTTATTGTGTGTGTGTGCATCCTCTTCTATAGTCATGTGCTAGGTCTGTTATTGTGTGTATGCAACCTCTTCTATAGTCATGTGCTAGGTCTGTTATTGTGTGTGTGTAACCTCTCCTATAGTCACGTGCTAGGTCTGTTATTGTGTGTATGCAACCTCTCCTATAGTCATATGCTAGGTCTGTTATTGTGTGTGTGTAACCTCTTCTATAGTCATGTGCTAGGTCTGTTATTGTGTGTATGTGCAACCTCTTCTATAGTCATGTGCTAGGTCTGTTATTGTGTGTGTGTAACCTCTTCTATAGTCATGTGCTAGGCCTGTTATTTTGTGTGTGCAACCACTTCTAAAATCATGTGCTAGGTCTGTTATTGTGTGTGTGCAACCTCTTCTATAGTCAAGTGCTAGGCCTGTTATTGTGTGTGTACAACCTCTTCTATAGTCATGTGCTAGGTCTGTTATTTTGTGTGTGCAACCACTTCTATAATCATGTGCTAGGTCTGTTATTGTGAGCGTGCAACCTCTTCTATAGTCCAGTTCTAGGTCTGTTATTGTGTGTGTGCAACCTCTCCTATAGTCACGTGCTAGGTCTGTTATTGTGTGTATGCAACCTCTCCTATAGTCATATGCTAGGTCTGTTATTGTGTGTGTGTAACCTCTTCTATAGTCATGTGCTAGGTCTGTTATTGTGTGTATGTGCAACCTCTTCTATAGTCATGTGCTAGGTCTGTTATTGTGTGTATGTGCAACCTCTTCTATAGTCATGTGCTAGGTCTGTTATTGTGTGTATGCAACCTCTTCTATAGTCATGTGCTAGGTCTGTTATTGTGTGTGTGTAACCTCTCCTATAGTCACGTGCTAGGTCTGTTATTGTGTGTATGCAACCTCTTCTATAGTCATGTGCTAGGTCTGTTATTGTGTGTATGCAACCTCTTCTATAGTCATGTGCTAGGTCTGTTATTGTGTGTATGTGCAACCTCTTCTATAGTCATGTGCTAGGTCTGTTATTGTGTGTGTGTAACCTCTTCTATAGTCATGTGCTAGGCCTGTTATTTTGTGTGTGCAACCACTTCTATAATCATGTGCTAGGTCTGTTATTGTGTGTGTGCAACCTCTTCTATAGTCCAGTTCTAGGTCTGTTATTGTGTTTGTGTGTATCCTCTCAAGTGCTAGGTCTGTTATTGTGTGTATGCAACCTCTTCTATAGTCATGTGCTAGGTCTGTTATTGTGTGTATTCAACCTCTTCTATAGTCATGTGCTAGGTCTGTTATTGTGTGTGTGTAACCTCTCCTATAGTCACGTGCTAGGTCTGTTATTGTGTGTATGCAACCTCTCCTATAATCATATGCTAGGTCTGTTATTGTGTGTGTGTAACCTCTTCTATAGTCATGTGCTAGGTCTGTTATTGTGTGTATGTGCAACCTCTTCTATAGTCATGTGCTAGGTCTGTTATTGTGTGTGTGTAACCTCTTCTATAGTCATGTGCTAGGTCTGTTATTTTGTGTGTGCAACCACTTCTATAATCATGTGCTAGGTCTGTTATTGTGTGTGTGCAACCTCTTCTATAGTCCAGTTCTAGGCCTGTTATTGTGTTTGTGTGCAGCCTCTTCTATAGTCAAGTGCTAGGTCTGTTATTGTGTTTGTGTGCAGCCTCTTCTATAGTCAAGTGCTAGGTCTGTTATTGTGTTTGTGTGCAGCCTCTTCTATAGTCATGTGCTAGGTCTGTTATTGTGTGTGTGTGCATCCTCTTCTATAGTCATGTGCTAGGTCTGTTATTTTGTGTGTGCAACCACTTCTATAATCATGTGCTAGGTCTGTTATTGTGAGCGTGCAACCTCTTCTATAGTCCAGTTCTAGGTCTGTTATTGTGTGTGTGCAACCTCTTCTATAGTCAAGTGCTAGGTCTGTTATTGTGTTTGTGTGCAGCCTCTTCTATATTCATGTGCTAGGTCTGTTATTGTGTGTGTGTGCATCCTCTTCTATAGTCATGTGCTAGGTCTGTTATTTTGTGTGTGCAACCACTTCTATAATCATGTGCTAGGTCTGTTATTGTGAGCATGCAACCTCTTCTATAGTCCAGTTCTAGGTCTGTTATTGTGTGTGTGCAACCTCTTCTATAGTCAAGTGCTAGGTCTGTTATTGTGTTTGTGTGCAGCCTCTTCTATAGTCATGTGCTAGGTCTGTTATTGTGTGTGTGTGCATCCTCTTCTATAGTCATGCGCTAGGTCTGTTATTGTGTGTGTGTGCATCCTCTTCTATAGTCATGTGCTAGGTCTGTTATTGTGTGTATGCAACCTCTTCTATAGTCATGTGCTAGGTCTGTTATTGTGTGTGTGTAACCTCTCCTATAGTCACGTGCTAGGTCTGTTATTGTGTGTATGCAACCTCTCCTATAGTCATATGCTAGGTCTGTTATTGTGTGTGTGTAACCTCTTCTATAGTCATGTGCTAGGTCTGTTATTGTGTGTATGTGCAACCTCTTCTATAGTCATGTGCTAGGTCTGTTATTGTGTGTGTGTAACCTCTTCTATAGTCATGTGCTAGGCCTGTTATTTTGTGTGTGCAACCACTTCTAAAATCATGTGCTAGGTCTGTTATTGTGTGTGTGCAACCTCTTCTATAGTCAAGTGCTAGGCCTGTTATTGTGTGTGTACAACCTCTTCTATAGTCATGTGCTAGGTCTGTTATTTTGTGTGTGCAACCACTTCTATAATCATGTGCTAGGTCTGTTATTGTGAGCGTGCAACCTCTTCTATAGTCCAGTTCTAGGTCTGTTATTGTGTGTGTGCAACCTCTTCTATAGTCAAGTGCTAGGTCTGTTATTGTGTTTGTGTGCAGCCTCTTCTATAGTCATGTGCTAGGTCTGTTATTGTGTGTGTGTGCATCCTCTTCTATAGTCATGTGCTAGGTCTGTTATTGTGTGTGTGTGCATCCTCTTCTATAGTCATGTGCTAGGTCTGTTATTGTGTGTATGCAACCTCTTCTATAGTCATGTGCTAGGTCTGTTATTGTGTGTGTACAACCTCTTCTATAGTCAAGTGCTTGATCTTTTATTGTGTGTGTGCAACCTCTTCTATAGTCACGTGCTAGGTCTGTTATTGTGTGTGTGTGCATCCTCTTCTATAGTCATGTGCTAGGTCTGTTATTGTGTGTGTGTGTGCATCCTCTTCTATAGTCATGTGCTAGGTCTGTTATTGTGTGTGTGTGCGCATCCTCTTCTATAGTCATGTGCTAGGTCTGTTATTGTGTGTATGCAACCTCTTCTATAGTCATGTGCTAGGTCTGTTCTGTTATTGTGTGTGTACAACCTCTTCTATAGTCAAGTGCTTGATCTTTTATTGTGTGTGTGCAACCTCTTCTATAGTCACGTGCTAGGTCTGTTATTGTGTGTGTGTGCATCCTCTTCTATAGTCATGTGCTAGGTCTGTTATTGTGTGTGTGTGCATCCTCTTCTATAGTCATGTGCTAGGTCTGTTATTGTGTGTGTGTGCATCCTCTTCTATAGTCATGTGCTAGGTCTGTTATTGTGTGTGTGTGCATCCTCTTCTATAGTCATGTGCTAGGTCTGTTATTGTGTGTGTGTGCATCCTCTTCTATTGTCATGTGCTAGGTCTGTTATTGTGTGTGTGTAACCTCTTCTATAGTCATGTGCTAGGTCTGTTATTGTGTGTGTGTGCAACCTCTTCTATAGTCATGTGCTAGGTCTGTTAATGTGTGTATGCAACCTCTTCTATAGTCATGTGCTAGCTCTGTTATTGTGTGTGTGTAACCTCTTCTATAGTCATGTGCTAGGTTTGTTATTGTGTGTGTGTAACCTCTTCTATAGTTATGTGCTAGGTCTGTTATTGTGTGTGTGCAACCTCTTCTATAGTCATGTGCTAGGTCTGTTATTGTGTGTATGCAGCCTCTTCTATAGTCAAGTGCTAGGTCTGTTATTGTGAGCGTGCAACCTATTCTATAGTCATGTGCTAGGTCTGTTATTGTGAGCGTGCAACCTATTCTATAGTCATGTACTAGGTCTGTTATTGTGAGTGTGCAACCTATTCTATAGTCACGTGCTAGGTCTGTTATTGTGAGCGTGCAAGCTCTTCTATAGTCATTTGCAAGGTCTGTTATTGTGAGTGTGCAACCTATTCTATAGTCACGTGCTAGGTCTGTTATTGTGAGCATGCAACCTCTTCTATAGTCACGTGCTAGGTCTGTTATTGTGAGTGTGCAACCTCTTCTATAGTCAAGTGCTAGGTCTGTTATTGTGTTTGTGTGCAGCCTCTTCTATAGTCATGTGCTAGGTCTGTTATTGTGTGTGTGCAACCTCTTCTATATTCACGTGCTAGGTCTGTTATTGTGTGTGTGCAACCTCTTCTATAGTCATATGCTACGTCTGTTATTGTGTGTGTGCAACCTCTTCTATAGTAATATGCTAGGTCTGTTATTGTGTGTGTGCAACCTCTTCTATAGTCATGTGCTAGGTCTGTTATTGTGCGTGTGCAACCTCTTCTATAGTCATATGCTAAGTCTGTTATTGTGTGTGCATCCTCTTCTATAGTCATGTGCTAGGTCTGTTATTGTGTGTGTGCAACCTCTTCTATAGTCATGTGCTAGGTCTGTTATTGTGTGTGCATCCTCTTCTATAGTCATGTACTAGGTCTGTTATTGTGTGTGTGCAACCTCTTCTATAGTCATATGCTAAGTCTGTTATTGTGTGTGCATCCTCTTCTATAGTCACGTGCTAGGTCTGTTATTGTGTGTGTGCATCCTCTTCTATAGTCATGTGCTAGGTCTGTTATTGTGAGCGTGCAAGCTCTTCTATAGTCATGTGCAAGGTCTGTTATTGTGAGTGTGCAACCTATTCTATAGTCACTGCTAGGTCTGTTATTGTGAGCATGCAACCTCTTCTATAGTCACGTGCTAGGTCTGTTATTGTGAGCGTGTAACCTATTCTATAGTCACGTGCTAGGTCTGTTATTGTGAGCGTGCAACCTCTTCTATAGTCACGTGCTAGGTCTGTTATTGTGAGTGTGCAACCTCTTCTATAGTCATGTGCTAGGTATGTTATTGTGAGCGTGCAACCTCTTCTACAGTCATGTGCTAGGTCTGTTATTTTGTGTGTGCAACCTCTTCTATAGTCATGTGCTAGGTCTGTTATTGTGTGTGTGCAACCTCTTCTATAGTCAAGTGCTAGGTCTATTATTGTGTGTGTGTGCAACCTCTTCTATAGTCATGTGCTAGGTCTGTTATTGTGTGTGTGCAACCACTTCTATAGTCATGTGCTAGGTATGTTATTGTGTGTGTGAACCCTCTTCTATAATAAGTGCTAGTTATGCAGTAATTTGGGCTCAGATACTTCTTCATCAGACATTGAAGAACTCTATTACCTTTAGCATCTCAAGTAGAAACCCGGAGCTTGTTAAGACAGGATATACAGTCATAAGGAATATATTTTGGGTGCAAATAGGGCCCATAAGTAGGGTTGCCATGTTTTCCTGGAGACTTATGAGTTACGCATGCTGCAGGGAGGAACATGTATTGTGTTTCTGGACAGCACTATTTATATTCCTCCCTGCAGCATGTGTAACTTATAAGTGTTCTGTATTTTAAGGGACAAGTGGCAACCCTACCCATAAGACTATTGAAATGAAAGCAGTGCCCTCTCTATTTTAAAGCAATACAAGTTTGCACTTTGATGAAGTCTAATTCAAGCCTGCTTAGGTTTTTTTAACTTCTATATTTTTTAGGATAAGGTTTTTAGATTAGGAATTTGTAAATATAGTTTTTTTAATGTGCTAGGTATGTTATTGTGAGCGTGCAACCTCTTCTACAGTCATGTGCTAGGTCTGTTATTTTGTGTGTGCAACCTCTTCTATAGTCATGTGCTAGGTCTGTTATTGTGTGTGTGCAACCTCTTCTATAGTCAAGTGCTAGGTCTATTATTGTGTGTGTGTGCAACCTCTTCTATAGTCATGTGCTAGGTCTGTTATTGTGTGTGTGCAACCACTTCTATAGTCATGTGCTAGGTATGTTATTGTGTGTGTGAACCCTCTTCTATAATAAGTGCTAGTTATGCAGTAATTTGGGCTCAGATACTTCTTCATCAGACATTGAAGAACTCTATTACCTTTAGCATCTCAAGTAGAAACCCGGAGCTTGTTAAGACAGGATATACAGTCATAAGGAATATATTTTGGGTGCAAATAGGGCCCATAAGTAGGGTTGCCATGTTTTCCTGGAGACTTATGAGTTACGCATGCTGCAGGGAGGAACATGTATTGTGTTTCTGGACAGCACTATTTATATTCCTCCCTGCAGCATGTGTAACTTATAAGTGTTCTGTATTTTAAGGGACAAGTGGCAACCCTACCCATAAGACTATTGAAATGAAAGCAGTGCCCTCTCTATTTTAAAGCAATACAAGTTTGCACTTTGATGAAGTCTAATTCAAGCCTGCTTAGGTTTTTTTAACTTCTATATTTTTTAGGATAAGGTTTTTAGATTAGGAATTTGTAAATATAGTTTTTTTAATGTTTGTGCAAAAGAGCTGTGATTACTTCAGATCAATGGACGACAAATGCCCTTCTTGGGGCAATTTTTAGGTTAGGTTTTTTAAAGATAGTTTTTTATTTGGGAGGGGGGGGGGTAATTACTTTGGTGTTAGTATGTTTTTTAGTTGCAAATATGCAGTTTACTTCACCTAGGCCTAGGGTTGCCAGTCCCGGTCTGACCCTGCATGTCCCGTGTCCCGGAACTACACTCAAATGCCCCGGGCTAAGAGCTCCCCTGGTGCAGCAAGCAGTAGTGAGCAAAGAATTTTTAAAAAATTTGCTGGCCAGGGGGGCTCTTAGCCCAGGGTTACTACATTACTGGATAGATGGAGTCTGGAGGAGAGATGGAGGATGGTGTAGGAGGGGGGAAGGTTGAGGAGGGTATTCGTCACATGACGATCCAGCAGAGAGTGGCAGACTGAGAGGTCAGGCGTTGGTGCGGTGGGATGGCCGCGGGCTGTAAGGGACACACCATTTTCTCAGTAAGTAAACACCCCTGTATGATACAACTGGTCCTGATATCCGGCCCTGCTCCTCGACTGTCCCCGGTACTGCAAATTGCTTTATATCAAAAACATTTGCCCATTAGCCCAAAAACGTTGTCATCATTATCATCATTCATATACGTAATTCCTGCATCTCTCACAATCATCCCTGCACCTGTATAAAGCCTGTACCTACTACTGAGTTCCATTGGCAAAAATAAAAACAATAGTTATGTTTATAGGCCTGAAGTATAAGATAAAAAATAAATGCATTGTTTTGTTTTTTTATTAAAGAAAATAACATTATTTGGCTTAGAATGTTATATATATATATATTATATATATATTATATATATGTATATATTATATATATATAGAGTATATATATATATATATATATATATAAATAAAAATTAATTTCATAATAAATTTGAGGCCGCAAAAAGCTATGCCCCCAACCACACCACCAAGCCACGCCCCAAGCTACACTCTCTCCACGCCCACCTTAAAAGTGTCCAGGAATTTTTTGGGCAAAAGGTGGCAACCCTACCTAGGCCACTGCCTGACAAATTACCTTTCCTGTGCAATTTTAATTATCTATGAGATCTGAGTATAGTGAATTTCTACCCCTGCAACATTTTGGTAGACAATTTATGCCACAACTGAGGTCAGAAGCTACCCCATAAACATAATATGCTCATTAAACCTCTAATGATGTCTGTCTAAAGGCTGACGTTATATATAGGTTATTATTTCACAGCAATTATTTCAAATATCAGTTATCTTGAATATTTTATATTTGACAGTCACACTTGATATTGTTATTCTGTGTGGATTGCTGATTTCTGTTATATTTCTGTCAGACTATGAATTAATAATAATGAATCCCACACATAAACTACGAGGCGGCAGCACAGGGGTTAACAGCAGCCCAGCAGGAGCAGCTGTTGAATGCAATGATTCAGTGTGAGAAAGGGGAAAACACACAAGCCGGCGCTGATTGGCTAGCGACCATCAGACAATAGTATCGCGCTCTGTGATTGGTCGCCGCCCGGTCAGGAGCTCGAAGCAGTTATAGACCTGAGCCTGACCGACAGTTACCTCTATGGGGCGGCGCTTCCCGCCTTTCGCTTTCTGACCGGGTGAGGTCACTGGGCTGCCTGCTATTGGCTGGCGCTTTCCGGCCTGTTCTTCTTCAGCCAATAACAGCGCAGCGCTTTAGGCGAACTGTGACATCCGCCCCTGGAGTTGAATAACAGTCGGATGACATAGGGTTTGACTGATTTTATTGTGTGAATCACCTGAGTCATGCTGGGGTGTACATAATAATAATAATAATGTCTGTGGTCGAGACGTGTTACCCGCTGCCAGTGCCGGGGATTTACTGAGGCGTGTTATATGCTGCTGGGGACGTATTGAGATGTGTTACCTGATGCCGGGAATTAATGGATACGTGTTGCTTGTGACGTGTTGAGATGTGTTAGCCGCTTTCGGGACGTATTGAGATGTGTTACGGTGGTGGGAATATATACAGTAATGATACTCACGTATCTCACATACACTCAGGAAACCTTCAGACTAATATAACCAGATGTCTGTTTTACAACAGTCAGCTGTATCCTCTGCCTCTCGCTTTACTCATAAAAGCCCCCATCTATCTGCAAATGCAAATCCTTGCACAATTTATATATGAAAATCATACAAAACAAACGTTCAAATTAAATATTAAAGGAATAGAAAGGTCATTATTGAAATGGGCATGAATGCATTTAAAGTTTGATTAGAAAAATGTTTGCAATATACTTACATTAGCAAAAATGCTTCTAGTAAATTATTGCTGTTTTTCATCAGCATACGCATATATGCCGCAAGTGCGCTGCACACCAGTATCCAGTGGTTTGTATTGTGTCAACGCTGACTTCCTGCTACAAAAATACTCCTCATTACCTCTCACTGTTATAAAACAATTTATGCTTACCTGATAAATGTCTTTCTTTCCGGATATCGAGAGTCCACAACGTCATTTAATTACTAGTGGCAATATCACTCCTGGCCAGCAGGAGGAGGCAAAGAGCACCACAGCAGAGCTGTTAAAGGGACATAATACTCATTTGCTAAATCACTTGAAACTGATGCAGTATAACTGTAAAAAGCTGACAGGAAATATCACCTGAGCATCTCTATGTAAAAAAGGAAGATATTTTACCTCACAATCTCCTCAGCTCAGCAGAGTAAGTTCTGCATAAAAAGATATACCCAGTTGCAGGTAAAAAAAATGAAGAAATGAACAGCAGCCAATCAGCATCAACAGTGCTGAGGTCATGAACTCTTTTACTGTGATCTCATGAGATTTCACTTAACTCATGAGATTTCATAGTAAACTTCCTTAAACTGAATAGAGAAATAAGATGAGTGTGCACGTAAGCTCACTCCCTTAGCTGTCCTGGGACAGACATACTGATTTGCTGCTTAGAAGTCCTTTATAATGGGATGTGGCTACTGAGGAACTTTTGAGGTAAAATTTCTTTCTTTTTTTACATAGAGATGTTCAGGTGATATTTTCTAGTCAGCTTTTTTTACAGCAATGCTGCATCACTTTCAAGTGTTTCAACATTTGGGTATCATGGCCCTTTAAGTGTCACTCCCTTACCCATAATCCCCAGTCATTTGACTAAAGGGAAATGGAAAAAGACTAACACAAAGGTGTAGAGGTGCCTGAGGTTTCGTAAAAAAATAACAATAAAGGGTGGGGTCGTGGAATCTCCATATCCGGAAATAAATTTATCAGGTAAGCATAAATTTTGTTTTCTTTCCTAAGATATGGAGAGTCTACAACGTCATTCAATTATTAGTGTGAGGGAACCAATACCCAAGCTAGAGGACACAGAATGAACAGGGAGGGAGAACAAGACAGGCAGACCTAAACAGAAGGCACCTCCGCTTGAAGAACCTTTCTCCCAAAAGAGGCCTCAGCCGAGGCAAAAGTATCAAATTTGGAAAAAGTATGCAGAGAGGACCAAGTTGCAGCCTTGCAAAGCTGTTCCTCAGAAGCTTCATCTTTGACAGCCTAAGAGGGGACAGCCCTAGTGGAATGAGCTGTAATTCTCTCAGGAGGATGCTGTCCAGCAATATCATAAGAAAAACAAATCATACTTCTCAACCAGAGGGAAAGAGAAGTAGCCCTCTGACCCTTACGTTTTCCTGAGAAACAAACAAACAGCAGAAGACTGGCGAAAATCCTTAGCCGTCTGTAGGTAGAATTTTAGAGCACGCACAACATCCAAGCTGTGCAACAGACATTCTTTATGAGAAGGATTGGGACAGAGAGAAGGAACAACAATCCTGCCCCTGGGAGGAAACGTTTTGAATTCTATTTTGTAACCCTGAGATACTATGTTCACAGCCCAAGGATCTAGAACATCTCATCTCCATGCTTGACAAAACAGGGAAAGTCTGCCCCCCACTTGATCCGCACCTGTACCGGGGGCTGACCCTTCATGCTGACTTAGCTGAGGGTTTCTTTGATTGCTTCCCCTTATTCCAAGACTAATTGGACTTCCAAGAAGACTTGGACTGCTCCTGCTTGGGAGAGGAAGACTTGACCTTTGAAGCTACGAAAGGAACGAAAATTACTGTCTGTTCTTGTCTTGCGGTAGAAAAGACCCTTTTCCATCCGTAATATCAGAAATTATTTCTGCCAGACCAGGTCCAAACAAGGTCTTCCCCTTGAAAGGAAGCGTCAGAAGCTTGGACTTATAGGTAACATCAGCTGACCAAGATTTTAGCCTCAATGCCCTGTGGGCTAGGACAGTGAAGCCAGACATCTTGGCTCCCAGTCTAATAACTTGAATGTTAGCATCAGAAATAAAGGAATTGGCTAGTTTGAGAGCCTTAATCCTATCTTGTATCTCCTCCAACGGAGTCTCTACTAAAATTAATTCAGACAAGGCGTCGCACCAATAAGATGCCACACTTGCTACTGTGGCGATACAAACTACAGGTTTCCATTGAAGACTTTGATGAACATACATCTTCAAATAAGCTTCCAGATCTTTGTCCATGGCATCCTTAAGGAGCAGCTATCCTCTATAGGAATCGTAGTTCTCTTAGCCAGAGTAGTAATAGCCCCTTCTACTTTAGGCACCATGCACCAAGAATCTTTAATGGAGTCAGCAACAGGAAACTTCTTTTTAAATACAGGAGACAGAATCCCTGGCTTCTCCCATTCCTGTGAAATAATCTCCGTCACACAGTTTCGGACAGGAAAAACTTCCACAGAGGAAGGAACATCATAGTATTTATTAAGTTTACTAGACTTCTTAGGGTTGACAACGACAGAGGTATCAGAGTTGTCCAAAGTAGCCAATACCTCCTTTAACAGTACACAAAGGTGTTCAAGCTTAAATCTGAAGTTTACTTGTTAGAGGCTACCGGCGTATCCTCATCAGACTTATGAGGGAGGGCAATCTGTGTAGCAGTAGGTGGAACAGAAACCTTACTATCTGAATGTCTAATTTTCCTCTTGCGTTTCCCAGCATAGAAAAAGTAGATAACGCCGCGGATACCGCAGAAGATACTTGTGCAGTAAAATCTGCAGGCAAATAAACTCCTCCAGGAGGCTGAGAGGAACTGCAGGGCTCTTTAGGTGACGCCATAGAGGCTTGCAACGTTTGAGGAGAAAGCTGCGGCATTGCCTGAACGGCATCATCCTGAGAGACATTGGGCAACAATTTATCTTTAAATTGAAATGTTCTAGCTAAGCATGCAGCACATAATTGCATAGGCAAAACAATTTGTGCCTCTAGGCATAACAAGCATTTGTCATGTTCATAATACTAAAAAAAAAATTTGCCAAATTGTAATTTTTTTTTAAATACACTCGCTTTAAGAATTTTTAATACCACAATTTGGCTGCCAGAGGTCTCTAAAATGATTGTATAGTAGATTGACACTGAAGAGACTGAAATTCAATGATGCTGCTCCGCCCTGTGAATATCCGACAGCAGATTTATGTCACATGACCGACAGAGAGAGAGGAAACTATGCAGCAAGTAAAAGGCCCACGTTTCCCTCTGCCTATAACATAAGATGCAAGTAGCTGCAGCTGGTTTCAAACTCAAGCAATTTGTCAGTTAGCCTGTTCTAGCTAAGCAAGCAAAGAAAACCAACTGCCAAATTTTAAGTTTATACATAAATCCCTGTATAAAACATAGCCACACACATACTAATAAAGTATTTCTACAAAATTAGCACAAAGAGTAAAAATGTCCCAATAAAGAAAAGATGAACCCCTAGGGGTCAATTTATCAAGCTCTGTATTGCACCAGCAGTTCACAAGAACTGCTGGTGCAATGATAAATGCCGACAGCGTATGCTGTTTGCATTTATCGATGTGCAGCGGACATGATACGCTACATTGTATCATGTCCGCTCGCACTATAATAAATTGACCCCCTAGTCGCAACAAGCATAATGTGCCTGCCCACTGCCAAAGAAAATCCTGTATAAATGATTTTTAAAAAAGGCCCCATCTACTGCATATGACATATTCTTCTGAAGTGCAAATCTCTGAAACCTAGAAGACAAAAGCACTTACCTGCAGTTTAGCTGTCCAGCAGGAAGACAGCTCACAAGGCGTGAAAGGACACATACTCCTTACAGAGACCTGTAGAAAAAGAAAAAACTCTGGCTTTCTGTACCATGGGCAGCAATGTGTTAGGAAACAAAGCAAGGACTACCTCACAACTTCCTAACTGCTTAAAAGCCACCACTACTCTACTGAAGAGATTGACGTGGACTCAGCTAAACCCAAATCCTTGGAATTCATTTCTTCAGACACCAAACTTTGCCTCCTCCATTGACAGAGGTAAAGAGAATGACTGGGTATTATGGGTAGGGGAGGGAAACCTTAACAGCTTTGCTGTGGTGCTCTTTGCCTCCTCCTGCTGGCCAGGAGTGATAATCCCACTAGTAATTAAATGACGTTGTGGACTCTCCATATTTTAGGAAAGAAATTTACCCCTTATGTTTCACGCCTATAAATTTATACACGCGATCCAACTACGAACTATTACATTAAAATGAAACTGGGCACGTTATAAACTACAGAACTAAGAAATTATACAGGCACAAGGAACGTATATTTAAAGGAAAATACAATTGGGACTAGTCGTTTATTGAAACGATTCATATATATGTACATTTTTTACTTTTCTTCTCAAAGTGTGACTTTACTTTGTTTTGTGTGCAAACAGTCAAACCTTTTGTACCAAAATAATAAGGTGGATTGGTGATATATCAGCTATTCAGCTACTACCGCAACATAAAGAATGGTGCACCACTATATTTCTAAACTTGCAAACAAGTTGTATATGTAAATCCCCAATTTTCTTTTAACTCTATGCAATAGCATTTTTAAATTATTGAAATACTTGCCTTTACTCTTTAAGTTCTTAAATATTTAAGACCGGTAATAAAATTAGGATTTTACCTATGTGTTTATTGAAATAAATGTGTTTGTATTTTATAACAAATTTGCTTTATTGATTTCATAATATATTCAAACAACATTTGCCTATATCAGTGACACATTCCCTGCTGCTGTTTAGCACAATTGAACCAATTCAGGATTTTACCTATGTGTTTATTGATATAAATGTGTTTGTATTTTATCACTTATTTGCTTTATTGATTTTATATATTTGCCTATACCAGTGACACATCCCCTGCTGCTGCTAGCGCACTCTCACCAATTTATATATTTCTTGTATCTTTCCATTATATATCTGTCTTTGGGAGCAGATAGGTGATAGTGCAAGGGGCAATTTGCGCACCATTTAGAATTCCATAATCCAGTAAACAAAGCAAGGACTACCTCACAACTTCCTAACTGCTTAAAAGCCACCACTACTCTACTGAAGAGATTGACGTGGACTCAGCTAAACCCAAATCCTTGGAATTCATTTCTTCAGACACCAAACTTCGCCTCCTCCATTGACAGAGGTAAAGAGAATGACTGGTTATTATGGGTAGGGGAGTGAAACCTTAACAGCTTTGCTGTGGTGCTCTTTGCCTCCTCCTGCTGGCTAGGAGTGATAATCCCACTAGTAATTGAATGATGTTGTGGACTCTCCATATTTTAGGAAAGAAATTTACCCCTTATTACGTTTCACACCTATAAATTTACTTCCCATTTGTCCTTTTTTTGTAAAAGATATGGTGCCGGTACTCATTGATTATTGATTGATATATTCTGCTCAGTATCTTTGAGAAAAGCAAAGGGACAAAGTTATATACAATGCTTGATATATTTTGCAGCCCCCTCTTGTAAAAGCTAGAGTAATTGCTATACAATGCTTGATATATTTTGCAGCCCCCTCTTGTAAAAGCTAGAGTAATTGCTATACAATGCTTGATATATTTTGCAGCCCCCTCTTGTAAAAGCTAGAGTAGTTGCTATACAATGCTTGATATATTTTGCAGCCCCCTCTTGTAAAAGCTAGAGTATTTCTTATATACAATGCTTGATATATTTTGCAGCCCCCTCTTGTAAAAGCTAGAGTATTTCTTATATACAATGCTTGATATATTTTGCAGCCCCCTCTTGTAAAAGCTAGAGTAGTTGTTATACAATGCTTGATATATTTTGCAGCCCCCTGTTGTGAAAGCTAGAGTAGTTGTTATACATTGCTTGATATATTTTGCAGCCCCCTGTTGTGAAAGCTAGAGTAGTTGTTATACAATGCTTGATATATTTTGCAGACCCCTGTTGTAAAAGCTAGAGTAGTTGTTATACAATGCTTGATATATTTTGCAGACCCCTGTTGTAAAAGCTAGAGTAGTTGTTATACAATGCTTGATATATTTTGCAGCCCTCTTGTAAAAGCTAGAGTATTTACATGACAATTACAAATATTACTAAATGGCAGAGGTAGTGGTACTCAATACTGGAGAGTACCAGAAAATAAAAAAATAAAGCCCTGCTTCCCATTATCTCTCACAAAATTACCCCTCATTATCTCTGACTCTCACAAAAATAACAGCTGGATTCCCACCTTATAAAATAGAGGTTATCTATCTATTAAACTCAGTTTTAGTAACACATCTAAACACATAACAGTTCCCTGTGACTTCGGCTATGCTGTAACACACTCCCTCTCACCCCAGAAAAAAAAGTGCCTTACAATGACTTTGCAATGGAGTGACATCCTGCTCTCATCCTGGAAGAGAATATCTGATAGTAACCTCACAGTTGAAAAGCACCTAACCTCTTATTCTGGCAAAGAAACTGCCTCATAATAACCCAACAATATGATATGTCACCACTCTTCAGCCAAACAAATAAATGCCTCATAGTAACCTCTTATCTCAACAACACAAGAAATCATCTCATTAGCCAGCAATACAGCGGCCCATGTCCAACCTCAAAACTAGCAAAACCGAATCATTCAACAATACTGTTATATCCTCTCTCTGTTTGGTAAATCAGAATGCCAGGCAATAATAAAATGACACAATTCTCACTATAATGGCACATTCATGGCTGATGAACATTAGCAAAGTGATAAATACCTTTTTATGATTTTGTGGTATTGAAAATAACCCATATAACATGACACCCTAAAACGCATAAAGACGTCAAATTACTTAAAATATTCTAGCAATACAGTGACATGCCCACTGTGAAACTTGCAAAACCATGAACTTCCTAGCAATGATTTGGCAATATGATGATGTCTCCTCTCACTCTGGCACAACCATAATAGCATGAAAACAAATAAGGATTCTGATGCAGGTGTCGTATAAAGGAACATTATTAAAGGGTTAACGTTTTAACCAAGGCACATCAAAGGGACAATGTAATCCAACAATGAAACACTGTTATTTGTCAGAGCATGTAATTCTAGCACTACTGACTCTGCAAGTCTATGGGCCTGATGATCAAAAAACTCACTGGCATGGAGAGGAATCTCAAAAAATATTTGGGGGCATTTGTGAGCATTATATTACAATGTGTGTGTCTCTTCTTCACACACATAATCCCCCATAGTGACATAAACAGCTCTCAAGCTAAAATTTGACTTTATAAAATTGTTTGAGGGACCACAATACTGATGAGACATATTAGATCATCTCTGCTTTAGATCATTGTGCCTTATGTGTTTAACCCCCCACACAAAGGGGTTAAACACATGGTTAAAGTACTGATCTGTAAATGCAGAAAACTGCTGATCTTGAGCAGACATTCAGCCAGTCATCAGTGGCAGTTGTTCAACTGCACCAATCCTCTTCATCAGTACTTTACGTATTTGCTAAACCCCTTGGTCCGTAGTGCTAAAATTACATGCTCTAACAAATTAAGTCCCTAACAGACCTTAGTCTTGTCAGTCAACAACAGCTGAAGCTGAAATGTTACCTTTTAGTGAAATGGACTCACTTTTGTTTAGATAATGGCCCTTTGTATGTAGACTGTGATTGAAGCATTTTTTATGTTGAACTTTGGGGAAGTGGCAAATCCATATTTGCATTACTGAATTAAGACAATGGCCTCTATTTATCAAAGGTCTTGCGGACCTGATCCGACAGTGCGGATCAGGTCCGCAAGACCTCGCTAAATGCGGAGAGCAATACGCTCTCCGCATTTAACATTGCACCAGCAGCTCACAAGAGCTGCTGGTGCAACACCACCCCTGCTGACTTGCGGCCAATCGGCCACCAGCAGGGAGGTGTCAATCAATCATACTCGATCGGGTTGATTTCCGACGATTCCTGTCCGCCTGCTCAGAGCAGGCGGACAGGGTTATGGAGCAGCGGTCTTTAGACCGCTGCTTCATAACTTGTGTTTCTGGCGAGTCTGAAGACTCGCCAGAAACATGGCCCTTCAAGCTCACAAGAGCTGCTGGTGCAACACCACCCCTGCTGACTTGCGGCCAATCGGCCGCCAGCAGGGAGGTGTCAATCAATCGTACTCGATCGGGTTGATTTCCGACGATTCCTGTCCGCCTGCTCAGAGCAGGCGGACAGGGTTATGGAGCAGCGGTCTTTAGACCGCTGCTTCATAACTTGTGTTTCTGGCGAGTCTGAAGACTCGCCAGAAACACGGCCCTTCAAGCTCACAAGAGCTGCTGGTGCAACACCACCCCTGCTGACTTGCGGCCAATCGGCCACCAGCAGGGAGGTGTCAATCAATCGTACTCGATCGGGTTGATTTCCGACGATTCCTGCCCGCCTGCTCAGAGCAGGCGGACAGGGTTATGGAGCAGCGGTCTTGTGTTGAAGGGCCGTGTTTCTGGCGAGTCTGAAGACTCGCCAGAAACACGGCCCTTCAAGCTCCATACGGAGCTTGATAAGTAAATATGGGCCTATGTTCCTTATGGGTATTTAAAAACTATTGCAAAAGTCACAATAACCCAAACTATGATGACCTATCCACACTCAGCCCAGCAGAACGATACACTGCTGAAAACTGCCACAAGCAGGCTGGATATGCATTTTAAACAACATCAACAGAAGAGCTGACTTTACACTATCAAAAGCTTATAGCAATCCAGTTAGTTCTATAAACCCTATTATGGGCCTGTGCCAGTTCTATAATGTCCTGTGATGGTAACTAACAGGTACAACCACGTTAGTAATACACTTCGGTGCCCCTAGCGACTCACATCAGGCATATAACTATACTACATAACATCCACAGTAAGGCCAGTAATACACTGTAATGCCCCAAGCAACCAAAGTCACGCATATAACACCTTGACACCACCAAGCATTCACAGCAAGTCCAAAAATACACTGTGATGCCCCTAGCAACTCACATCAGGCATATAACTATACTGTACTACCTAACATCCACAGTAAGGTCAGTAATACACTGTAATGGCCCTAAGCAACCAAAGTCATGCACACCATGACATCACCAAGCATTCACAGCGAGTTCTGAAACACACTGTGATGCCTCTAGCAACTTGAACCTGGCTTATAACACACCCTAGACTACCAAGCAGCCACAATTAAGTACTTAATTGTTATACCCCATAGCAACCCAGACCAGACATTTAATACAATATGAAACCACTTAACACCTACAGCCCGGCCAAAAATATACTGTCACCAACCAGCAACTCATGTATTGTATATACTAACACTACTTAGCAACAACCAGGCCTGTAATACACTGTACTACCCACTATCAACCACAGCCAGGCCAGTAATACACTGTACCACCCACTATCAACCACAGCCAGGCCATTAATATACTTTAATATCTACTAGCAACCACAACCAGGCCAGAAATAGTCTGACACAAATGTAAAGTAGTGTGCGCGGAGTAAACCACCAAACTCCTCATAAACCTACGTGTCCCTTACAATAGGCAAGATAGAAGATAAACCAGGAAAGAATAGAGGAGCGCTAGAGCTAAAGGTGTATCTAAAAAACATGCATAGAAAAATGAATAAAAGAAATGGCTCTGCCAAATTTATTTAAATTAAAATGTAGGTATGCCTGATAACCCTGAGTTAATAACAAGGTAATTCCTATCAATAACAAGGTATTTCTCTTGTTAAGTGTATCCAGTCCACGGATCATCCATTACTTATGGAATATATTCTCCTTCCCAACAGGAAGCTGCAAGAGTCCACCCACAGCAAAGCTGCTATATAGCTCCTCCCCTAACTGCCATATTCAGTCATTCTCTTGCAAGCCTCAACATAGATAGGAGGTCGTGAGAGTCTGTGGTGCTTTCTACTTAGTTTATTCTTCAATCAAAAGTTTGTTATTTTTAAATGGCACCGGAGTGTGCTGTTTATCTCAGGCAGTATTTGGAAGAAGAATCTGCCTGCGTTTTTCTATGATCTTAGCAGACGTAACTAAGATCCATTTGCTGTTCTCACACATTCTGAGGAGTGAGGTACTTCAGAGGGGGAATGGCGTGCAGGTTTTCCTGCAGATAAGGTATGTGCAGTAAAATATTTTTCTAGGAATGGAATTGACTAAGAAAATACTGCTGATACCGAAGTAATGTAAGTAAAGCCTTAAATGCAGCGATAGCGACTGGTATCAGGCTTATTAATAGAGATACATACTCTTGTAAAAATGTGTTTTAAAAACGTTTGCTGGCATGTTTAATCGTTTTTTAACATATGTTTGGTGATAAAACTTATTGGGGCCTAAGTTTTTTCCACATGGCTGGCTTAAATTTTGCATAGAAACAGTTAACTGAAGCTTCCCACTGTTGGCTGTGGCAGTTTGTTGTGTCTGTTTTTAAAAACGTCTATGTCGTTTTTTTTTATCTGTTTTTTGCATTAAGGGGTTAATCATCCATTTGCAAGTGGGTGCAATGCTCTGTTACCTTATTACATGTACTGTAAAAATTTCGTTTGTTTTACTGCCTTTTTTTCACTGTTTTTCAAATTTTGACAAAATTTGTTTCTCTTAAAGGCACAGTAACGTTTTATATATTTGCTTGTTAACTTGATTTAAAGTGTTTTCCAAGCTTACTAGTCTCATTATTAGTCTGTTCTAACATGTCTGACATAGAGGAAGCTCTGTGTTCATTATGTTTTAAAGCCATGGTGGAACCCCATCTTAGAATGTGTACCAGATGTACTGATTTCATGTTAAACAATAAAGATCATTTTTTGTCTTTAAAAACATTATCACCAGAGGATTCTGTCGTGGGGGTAGTTATGCCGACTAACTCTCCCCACGTGTCAGACCTTTTGACTCCCGCTTTAGGGACTCACGCTCAAATGGCGCCAAGTACATCAAGGGCACCCATAGCGTTTCTTTTACCAGGGGATTCTGTCGAGGGGAAAGTTATGCCGACTAACTCTCCCCACGTGTCAGACCCTTCGACTCCCGCTTCAGGGACTCACGCTCAAATGGCGCCAAGTACATCAAGGGCGCCCATAGCGTTTATTTTACAAGACATGGCAAAGGTGGTGAATAATATTCTGGCAGCAGTATTAGTCAGACTACCTGAAATTAAAGGAAAGCAGTTAGCTCTGGGGGTAGATACAGAGCATACAGACGCTTTTAGAACCATGTATGATACTACCTCACAATATGCTTAGTCTGTGGGTGATTTTTTTTTTTTTTTGACTCAGGGAAGATGATTTAACCTGATTCTGATATTTCTACATTTAAAATTTATGCTTGAGAACCTCCACTTGTTGCTCAGGGAGGCTTTGGCTGCTCTGAATGAATGTGTACAATCGCAGGGCCAGAGAAATTGTGTAGACTGGATAAATAATATGCAGTGCCGGTGTGTACTGATGTTTTTCCAATACCTAAAGAGGTTTACTAAATTTTTTTTAATAAGGAATGGGATAGACCAGGTGTGCCGTTCTCTTCCCCTCCTATTTTTTAGAAGAATGTTTTCTAATAGTTACCACCACACGGGACTTCTGGCAGACAGTTCCTAAGGTGGAGAGAAGAGTTTCTACTCTAGCTAAGCATACCACTACCTCTGACGAGGACAGTTGTGCTTTTTAGATCCAATGGATAAAAAATGTTTATTCAACAGGGTTTTATCCTGCAGCCCCTTGCATACATTGCTTCTGTCACTGCTGCTGCGGCGTTCTGGGTTGAGTCTCTTGATGAGGCTTTACAGTTAAGCGACTCCATTGGATGAATATATTTGACAAGCTTATGCTAGCCAATTCCTTTGTTTTCTGATGCCTTGTTCATTTGACTAGACTAACGGGTAAGAATTCTGTTTTTTACTATACTGGCGCGCAGAGCGCTATGGCTTATATCATGGTCAGCTGTCGTGACTTTAATAAATAAGCTACTTAACTTCCCTTCAAGGGGCAGACCCTATTCGGGCCTGGTTTGAAGGAGATTATTGCTTATATCACTGGAGGAAAAGGTCATGCCCTTCCTCAGGATAGGTCCAAATCAAGGGCCAAAAAAAAAAAAAAAAAGTCTAATTTTCGTGCCTTTTAAAAACTTCAGGGCAGGTGTGGCATCCTCTTCCTCTAAGGCAAAACAAGAGGGAATTTTTGCTCAGTCCAAGGCGGTCTGGAGACCATCGGACCTGGAACAAAGATAAGCAGGCCAAGGAGCCTGCTGCTGCCTCTAAGGCAGCATGAAGGAACGGACCCCTATCCGGTAACGGATCCTATAGGGGGCAGACTTTCATTCTTCGCCCAGGCGTGGGCAAGAGATGCCCAGGATCCCTAGGCATTGGAATTTATATCCCAGAGATATCTTCTGGATTTCAAAGATTCCCCCCCCAAAAAAAGGGGAGATTTCGCCTTTCACAATTATCTGCAAACCAGATAAAGAAGGAGGCATTCTTACATTGTGTACGAGATCCATCCAGTTCCAAGAGAGGAACAGGGACAGAGTTTTTACTCAAATCTGTTTGTGGTTCCCAAGGAGAGGGAACCTTCAGACCTATTTTGGATCTAAAGATTTTAAACAAATTCCTCAGAATTCCGTCATTTAAGATGGAAACTATTCGTACCATCTTAACTATGATCCAGGAGAGTCAATAGAGGACTACAATGGATTTGAAGGATGCTTATCCTCACATTGTGATGCATAAAGATCACCATCGTTTTTCAGGTTTGCCTTTCTAGACAGGCATTACCAGTTTGTAGCTCTTTCCTTTGGGATATCTACAGCCCCAAGAATCTTTATGGAGGTTCTGGGGTCGCTTTGGCGGTCGGGGCATAGAAGTGGCCCCTTATTTAGACGACATCCTGATACAGGCGTCAAACATCCAAATTGCCCAGTCTCATACGGACGTAGTACTGGCATTTCTGAGATCACATGGGTGGAAAGTGAACAAGGAAAGAGTTCTCTATCCCCAATCTGAAGGGTTTCCCTCCTAGGGACTCTGATAGATTCTGTAGAAATGAAAATTTACCTGACGGAGTCCAGGTTGTCAAAGTTTCTAAATTTCTGCCGTGTTTTTTTTTTTTCATCCCATCCGCGCCCTTCGGTGGCTCAGTACATGAATGAAATCGGCTTAATGGTAGCGGCAAGGGACATAGTACCGTTTGCACGTCTACATTTCAGACCGCTGCAACTATGCATGCTCAGTCAGAGGAACGGGGATTACACAGATTTGTCCCCCTGTTAAACCTGGACCAAGAGACCAGAGATTCTCTTCTCTGGTGACTATGTCGGGTCCATCTGTCCAAGGGTATGACCTTCCGCAGGTCAGATGGGACAATTGTTACAATAGATGCCAGCCTTTTAGGTTGGGATGCAGTCTGGAACTCCCTGAAGGCTCAGGGATAGTGGACTTAGGAGGAGACCCTCCTTCTAATAACTATTCTGGGAGTGATATTCCATGCTCTTCAGACTTGGCCTCAGTTAGCAACTCTGAGGTACATCATACTCAGTCGGACAATATACACGACTGTGGCTTACATCAGCCATCAAGGGGGAACAGAAGTTCCCTAGCGATGTTAGAAGTCTTACAATAATTCACTGGACAGAGACTCACTCTTGTCTATCAGCTATCCATATCCCAGGTGTTGAGAACTGGGAGGTGGATTTTCTAAGTCGTCAGACTTTTCTTCCGGGGGAGTGGGATTTCCTCCGGAGGTCAAGACCAAGCAGGAGAGGGCTTTGGTGTTTTTGACAGCGCCTGCGTAGCCACGCAGGACCTGGTATGCAGATCTGGTGGACATGTCATCCTTTCCATCACAGTCTTCTTCTGAGACAGGTCCCTCTACCTCAGGGTCCTTTCAACCATCTAAATAGAATCAATCTGAGATGGACTGCCTGGAGACTGAACGCTTGATGTTATGAAAGCATGGCTTCTCCGAGTCAGTCATTGATACCTTAATACAGACATGAAAGCCTGTCTCTAGGAAAATTGAACATAGATATGGTGTAAATATCTGATTGTTATGAATCCAAGGGTTACTCATGGAGTAAAGTCTGGATTCCCAGGATATTATCTTTTCTCCATGATGTTTTTGAGAAAAGGGTTGTCAGCTAATTCCTTAAAAGGGGACAGATTTTTACTCTGTCTATTTTTTTGCACAAGCGTCTGGCAGGTATTCTAGACGTTCAGGCATTTGGTCAGGCTTTGGTTAGATCCAAGCCTGTGTTTAAAACTATTGCTCCGCCATCGAGCTTAAACCTGATTCTTAAGGTTCTTCAAGAAGTTCCGTTTGAACCTTTTTTGTTCCATAGATATCAATCTTTATCTTGGAAAGTTCCTTTTGGGTAGCTAATTCCTCGACTCGTAGAGTCTCCAAGTTATCTGTGTTACAATGTGTTTCTCCTTATCTGGTCCTTCGTACGGATAAGGCAGTCCTGCGTACCAACCTGGGTTTTTTCCTAAGGTGGTATCTAACAAGTACATCACTCAAGAGATAGTTGTTCCATGCTTGTATCCTAATCCTTCCTCAAAGAAGGAACGTCTATTACACAATATTGGACGTGGTTTGTGCTTTAAAGTTTTTCTTACAAGCTACTACAGTTTTCATCAAACGTTCACCTTGTTTGTTGTCTATTCTGGACAGAGGAGAGGTCAAAAGACTTCAGCAGCCTCTCTGTCTTTTTTGGTTAAAAAGCATAATTCATTTAGCTTATGAGACTGCTGGACAGCAGCTTCCTGAAGGGATTACAGCTCATTCTACTAGAGCTGTGGTTTTCACTTGGGCCTTTTTTAAATGTGGCTTCTGTTGAACAGATTTACAAGACGGAGTCTTGGTCTGCGCTTCATACTTTTCAAATTTAACAAATTTGATACCTTGCTTCTTCGGAGGCTATTTTTGGGAGAAAGAGTTTTTTACAGGCAGTGGTAACTTCCGTTTAAGTACCTGCCTTGTCCCTCCCATCATCCGTGTACTTTAGCTTTGGTATTGGTATTCCATAAGTAATGGATGATCCGTGGACTGGATACACTTAACAAGAGAAAACATAATTTATGCTTACCTGATAAATTTATTTCTCTTGTAGTGTATCCAGTCCACGGCCCGCCCTGTCACTTTAAGGCAGGTAATTTTTTCATTTGAACTACAGTCACCACTGCACCCTATGGTTTTTCCTTTCTCTGCATGTTTTCGGTCGAATGACTGAATATGGCAGTTAGGGGAGGAGCTATATAGCAGCTTTGCTGTGGGTGGACTCTTGCAGCTTCCTGTTGGGAAGGAGAATATATTCCATAAGTAATGGATGATCCGTGGACTGGATACACTACAAGAGAAATAAATTTATCAGGTAAGCATAAATTATGTTTTCTTATAAAATCGGACGTCTCCGATATACATAAAAAACTAAAACATCAAAAAAACTTTGTTGCCACCATAGAGTATATATTGAAAATATACAAGATGCGCATATAAATGCAAACAATGTATGAATCGTCACAGTCCCCAAGTTTAAAAGTCATAAACCACAGAGGCTTAGGGTATTCAGGGTGACCGGGTGTTTGTTACCTTACTGTCCGGATAATATTGCAGCCCCGATAACTTGCAGGTCTCTACACCTCCGTAGGAGTACACACATGATTACTGATGTCACAGATGTGGGCGCTGTTTCAACGTTGCAGTCCTATTGGTCAGGACTGTTCCTTCAGACGGCAACATTTTTCTCAGCTGATTTCAAAGTGTAGAATGTGTATCTGCTCTTTAGTGCAAATTGCACGCAGGATACCGATCACAACATTTGATACAAACAATGGCCACATAAAAATTATCTGATAGACGCTAGTTTCTAGATAGGAACTAGCGTCTATCAGATAATTTTTATGTGGCCGTTGTTTGTATCAAATGTTGTGATCGGTAGTGCAATTTGCACTAAAGAGCGGATACACATTCTACACTTTGAAATCAGCTGAGAAAAACTTTGCCGTCTGAAGGAATGGTCCTGACCAATAGGACTGCAACATTGAAACAGCACCCACATCTGTGACGTCAGTAGTCACGTGTGTACTCCTACAGAGGTGTAGAGACCTGCAAGTTATCGGGGCTGCAATATTATCCGGACAGTAAGGTAACAAACACCCGGTCACCCTGAATACCCTAAGCCTCTGTGGTTTATGACTTTTAAACTTGGGGACTGTGACGATTCATACATCGTTTGCATTTATATACGCATCTTGTATATTTTCCATATATACTCTCTCTATGGTGGCAACAAAGTTTTTTTGATATTTTAGTTTTTTATGTATATCGGAGACGTCCAATTTTATAAGAAATACCTTGTTATTGATAGGAATTACCTTGTTATTAACTCATGGTTATCAGGCATACCTACATTTTAATTTAAATAAATTTGGCAGAGCCATTTCTTTTATTCATTTTTCTATGCATGTTTTTTAGATACACCTTTAGCTCTAGCGCTCCTCTATTCTTTCCTGGTTTATCAGAAATAGTCTGTACCACCCACTAGCAACCACAACTAGATGTTTAATACATCATGATACCACAGAGCAACCACAGCAAGGCTGGTAATATGCTGTTTCACCCTCTAGCAACCAAAGCCAGAATAGCTACCTATACACAATGACATTACCAAACAATGTAGTTTCACCCTTAGCTGTCAAAGCTAGGTTAGCAATAAACTGTACAAACACACATTATATGCCCAGCCAACATTACTCTGTGACACTCCTAACAACCTCTGTTAGGTCAGTCATATGTGTGGTATGTCCCTAGAAACCCATGCCAAGTTAGTAATACATATATGCTATACCATAGCATCCTAAGCCTGCTTAGCAGTTGCTGTATAGAGGCTAAGGGGGGTATTTAACAAAGCGTCAACTGAAAATATGCTGGAATTCTGTGTCGTAATTGTCGTGAGATTGATCCGCCGTAGTTATTTCGGCAAATGTTGAAATTTGTGATGTAACATACAATCCCGTGATCTCAATCCGACGCACATCGATGCGAGTTGAAAACCTGTGGAATTTGAGCGGAATCGTGTTCATTCGCCCTCCTATTCGACACTATTTGAAGCTCTCACAAAGTTATCAACATTTATACAGTTACGCTCATGTCTTTTCTGACACAGCGTACCTGGTTTTCAATCCGCCACCCTTCAGGTCGCGGATGCCATAGAACTCAATGGGAGTCTGAAAACACAGAAAGCTTATGTTCGATGCTGCAAGAGAATGAAGTATATTACATAATAAAAGTAAATTAGAAACTTTATTAAAATTGTATACCCTTTCTATATCAAATAATATTATTGCTCCACATTTGGTGCACTAGTAGATATAGGGATAAAAATGAAAAATACATTACTACTGATGGATTATGCTACAACTTTGTCTCTCATTACAAATCAAGGGGACAATATTATTTTTTACATATTTGGTGCAAAGTTTTGCCCCAAACTTGTCGCACTAATAGATATAGAGATAAAAATGAAATAAATACACAACATAATATAGCTAACATCCTTTTTATTTTTTTAAAAAATCTATGTGCACCATGTTTAAGCAATATAATCTTAAGATGATAGCTCAAAGGGATAGCCCACCTAACTTTAAACTGTCATGAATCAGATACAGCAGAAATTTAAATCACCTCTTTACTGGCATGCTATTTTCAGTGTATTTCTTCCTTCTCTTGAATTTCTTTTTCAGTAAGAAATGTCATTTTATAACACCTGTGAAGGGGTGGTTTTTAAAAATAGATTGCAATCAGGAGGGGTGCGACAGGTGCAGAGAGAAACCTGGCCCAGCTCTTAAAGGGACAGGAAACCCCAAAATATTCTTTCATGATTTGGATAGAACATACAATTTTAAACAGCTTTTCAATTTACTTCTATTATCAAATTTGCTTCATTCTCTTGTCATCCTTTGCTGACGGAATAGCATTTCACTACTGGCAGCTAGCTGAACACTTCTATTTAGCCAATCACAAGAGACAAATGTGTGCAGGCACCAATTAGCAGCTAGCTCCCACTTGTGCAGCTTAAATGTTTATTTTCCTATCCCTTAAAAATATCCATTGATTGCAAATAAATACATATGATACTCTGATTACGTTATATTTGCAATTATTCCTGGTCAGACTAATAATACCTTTACACTATACATATATAGTGGTATAAATAAACACAGAGATATGACAGACAACATTGTTTAGAACAAAAAAAGGACCTTAGGGACTTGTTAATATGTTTGCAAAATATTTCTGACATAACACACACATATACAGTATGTGTATATATATATATATATATATATATATATATATATATATGTGTGTGTTTATATACATACTAAAATATGTACGTCCAATCTTAAAAAAAATATGTCGCTACTTGCTATATCCGCAATTAGTCCTGCTTAGAAAAAGAATACATGTACACTATATACAATAATGTGCTAAAGAGAAATGTCCTTGTTCGTGGACAGTAATGAAATGGTATAAATAAAGTTGAGAAAAACCCGAATAGCTGCAATATCGATGACTGTTAGTTAACACCAGTCCGATGCTCTTCGCACCGTACTTGACGCACATGTTTTTGACGGCTTTTTTGATAAATAAGGAGATCATATTCAGATCCGCGGCCACAATGTTTGGCGAGCGTATTGACGCCTGTGAATGCAACATAGTTGACACTTTGATAAATATCCCCCTAAGGCCTAGTTTCCATTGAGGTAGTAAGGTTTGGAAACTGTTAGTAACATAAAAATTCTCCATAGACTAATTTATATAAAAGTTCTTAACAACAGCTTCCAAACTTTGCCGCCTAAGTTGTTTAACATAACAAATGAGAACAGGTTCTCTGGAGAATTGTCCTGATAACCAACAGGCAGGATCATGTTTTACCCATTTTTACTTACCCCTGTCACTATATATATATATATATATATATATACAGAAAGAGAAGCAATCTACCAGGAACAAACAGCTTAGTAGCTTATTCTATGACAAGTTACCACCTAGGAGCACTGGAGTGTAAAAAGGAGCGCTCTAGGCTAAGGGGGACAAATGGACAGATCAACAATATATGTGGAATAATATATAAAACTTTACTTAAATTTATAAAACAAAAAATAACTGAAAGATGAATTAAAGATCAAGGGCGTGATCCAATATACGGCGTAGTTTTCGGCACAAGCGAGGAAACCCGTGCTGCCCGTACTTTCACCTTGCACATCAGGGTATTACATATACCCCGCAGGCAGTTTCAAAAGTGCCGTAAGTTGGATAAACTAGCGATGTCCAGAAATGAGCGTAACTACAAATTTCTGGAGTTTCTAGTGACTTACGGCACTTTAGAAACTGCCGGCGCCTAAGTAAAAAAAAAAAAAAAATCTCCCGTAACTGTCTAACCTGCCTCCAAAAAATAAGCCCAATTACGTATATCCCCCCCTCTCACTCCTAATAATAAATGTATTAACCCCTAGACCGACAACCTCCCACAACACAATAAGCCTAATTATTAACCCCTAAACCGCCATAGCCCACACCGCAATAAACCTATCCTAGTATTAACCCCTAAACCGCCGCTCCTGGAGCCCACCGCCACCTACATTATATGTATTAACCCCTAAACCGCCGCTCCCGGAGCCCACCGCCACCTATATTATATGTATTAACCCCTAAACTGCTGCTCCCAGACCCCGCCACACCTAAATAAAGTGTTTAACCCCTAAACCGCCGCTCCCGGACCCCGCCGCCACCTACATTAAATTTATTAACCCCTAATCTGACCCCCCTACACCGCCGCCACCTACATTAAATTTATTAACCCCTAATCTCCCGCCCCAACGTCGCCGCCACTATATTAAATTTATTAACCCCCTAAACCTAAGTCTAACCCTAACACCCCCCTAACTTAATTATTATTTAAATAAATCTAAATAATATTACTATTATTAACTAAATTATTCCTATTTAAAACTAAATACTTACCTATAAAATAAACCCTAAGATAGCATACAATGTAATTATTAATTATATTGTAGCTATCTTAGGGTTTATTTTAGGATTTATTTTTATTTTACAGGCAACTTTTTATTTATTTTAACTAGGTACAATAGCTATTAAATAGTTAATAACTATTTTGTATCAGAAACTGACATTTAACACACACTCCTCTTCCAATTAAATACATCAAGTAAGGACTGTGAATCCGTTTTTTTTAACCATTTTTTATTGACCGGTCACTATAAACCTAAGATTGTTTTTATGCTGTTTTTGAAGAAAACCCATAGGGTGGCAATATATATTTTACCATTGTGTATAGTATACACTTGATCTTTTATTTATCTTTTAGTTATTTTTGTTTTATAAATTGAAGTAAAGTTTTATTTATTATTTCACATATATTGTTGCTCGGTCCATTTTTTCTCTTAGCCTAGAGCGCTCTATTTTACACTCCAGTACTTTTTAACCTGTTCGTGCAAGCAGGTACTTATAGAGGGGCCTATTTACTAATGCGTGAACGGACATGAACCGATATTCCGGATTATGTCTGCTGCACATCGATACATGCCGACAGCATACGCTCTCGGCATTTATCATTGCCGTCCCTGCAGATTCGCGGCCAATTGACCGCTAGCAGGGGGTGTCAATCAACCCGATCGTATTGGATCGGGTTGATTTCCAGCGATGTCTGTCAGCCGCCTCAGAGCAGGCAGACGGGTTATGGAGCATCAGTCTTTAGACCGCTGCCTCATAACTTGTGTTTCTTGCAAACCTGAAGGCTCGCCAGAAACACGGGGCTTCAAGCTCCATATGGAGCTTGATAAATAGGCCCCATAGAGCTTTTAGGGGTTTGTTCTTGGTGGACTTCGGTCTTTTTTCAACCTCATCTACTATTCTACTAGGTTATAGGGCCTGAAACTTCATCAGTAGTTTATCTAAGAACCTTCGTCAGTACTGGGAGGTACATTTTACCTTGAGAGATGTTTAGCTCACTATACGGGTTCCATATGTGCGGGTTCCATATGTGCGGGTTCCATATGTGCGGGTTCCATATATGACACCTTGAGCTAAAAACAACTGCAACTTTTGTGATATTATTTTCTATCAGAAACAGTCTAAAAAAATATTCTGTGTGATTTCTCATGCTCATTATAATTATGAAATTAAGTTAGCAAGTAATGATTTATTAACCATTTCTTGGTTAACTGTTAGCTCTGTCTATAGAAGTGAGAGCACTGCTCCTTGATGCAGGTGCATAAGTAGAAATCACTGAGCTCAGTAAAGTCTGAACCTTCCTCCCTTATTTCAACAGCTTCCCTTCAAAAGCACCACTAATACCAATCTGGATAAGGTAACCAGTGCATCATGCAACAAGCAGCTACCGCCATACACAAAACAGCTTTTTCTACCAACCCAAAATTATTCAAAAAGCACTTCCTGGAGTCATGAGGAGTCACTCTTTATTGTTTAGATGAGAACAGATAAGTGCCTCTCTCATTGTGAGATGCAAAGACATACAACTACTAGCTACTGTAATTATCCCCATCTAAGTAGCCCCTACCAATTAAAACAGGCCAAGTAGCTGTGCAGGGATAGTGTTTTGCGACTCAACTTCTCTGGTTTATTAAATTCAGTTAATTTATGCAGTAAGACCGGGGTACTGTAGGGCTAGATGGGTGGGCTCTAGAATGCTAGACCCTTTTTCTGTTGAGACCCAAGTTATGCACCTGGGTCCTCATAGCTTCCATGCATGTTCATATTCTTGTAATGGTGTTTTTTTGGACACACAGAAGGATGCGGAAATACTTGCAGTTCATCTTTTATGACTATGTAACAGGAGTAATCTTAAAATCAGACATGTCCAACCTAAGTCCCTGTTGTCACAATATGACCCAACAGTGTCCAAAACCCACAAAGCCACAGATTCAACTTTTTTGCTCCTGCTACTGAGAAAGAAGTTTCTGTTCTTATATCCTCCTCTCACCTTACTACCTGTCCGCTTGATCCCATCCCCTCACAACTACTGCCCTTCCTCTCTCCTACTGTTACTTCTGTCCTCACATATATTTTTATATTTCCCTCATCCCTTAAACATGCACTTATCACACCTATCCTCAAAAAATCTTCTCTCGATCCATTATCCCCATCCAACTACCTCCCTATTTCACTACTCCCTCTTGCCTCAAAACTTCTGGAAAGACTCGTATATACAGGTTTATCACATTTCCTCACATTAAGCTTACTCCTTTATCCATTGCAATCTGGTTTTCGCCTCCAAAACTCCACAGAAACTGCAATCATTAAAGTTACTAATAACCTAATTACAGCAACATCAAAAGACCACTTTTCTCTGTTAATCCTTCTTAATCTGTCTGCAGCCTTTGAAACTGTACACTTTCGTGCTCCAAACCCTCCAATCCTTCGGCATCTGCTACACAGCCCTCTTGTGGTTCTCCTACCTGTCTAACCTGAACTTTAGTGTAACCTTCTCTGGCACATCCTTTGACCCTTTACCACTTTCTGTTGGGGTACCACAAGGCTCTGTCCTTGGTCCCCTTCTCTTCTCAATTTATACATAATCCTTAGGTTCCTTAAAACAGTCCCATGTGTTTCAATATTATATGTATGCTGATGATACCCAAATCTACATCTCTGCACCAGACCTATCCTCTTCCTTACTAACTTGTGTCACTAACGGTCTTTCCAATATTTCATCCTGGATGTCCTCTCACTACCTTAAGATAAATCTCTCTGAGTTCTCCCCCCTTCTTCCAAAATCCCTACACCCCCCAAACTTTCTCTAATTTTTTTTTAATAACCTCATTAACCCAACCCTGCATGCCCGATGTCACAAGACTCAGATCTCCCTTTCACTCCCCACATCCAGTCTTTGGCCAATTCCTGATACCTCCACCTTAAAAACATCTCCAACATTTGACACTTCCTCACACAAGACACAACTAAGATTTTAATCCACTCTCTCATCATTTCCTTATTGCACTCCATCCTCTCTGGCCTCCCTAGCTGCTATCCATCTCCCTTACAATCGAATCTATCTTATTTACACGTCACTTCTCACCTGCTGCTCCTCTCTGACAGTCCCTTCACTGGCTTCCTCTAACCTCCAGAATAAAACACAAAATCCTGACTCTAAGTTTTAAAGCTCTCAATAACACTTTTCCACCCTATATCTCTGACCTCATCTCCAGATACTCTCCCTCCCCTTCGCTCTGCTCATGACCTCCTCTCCTCTCTTGTTACCTCCTTACATTGCTGTATACAAGACTTCTCCAGACTGGCCCCTATTTTGTGGAACTCTCTGCCTTGCGCCACAAGACTCTCTCCTAGTTTGCAAACTTTCAAACACTCCTTAAAAACTCTACTGTTCAGGGATGCATATAATATACACTAACATGTTCTTATATTAGTTCCTCTCCCCCTTTACTTATCCCCTTTATTTGTGGAACACATTCATGAGAGCTGATTTACAACAGTGAAACTCTTGGCAAGGCCCTCTATCTCTTTGTCTCCAACAATTGTTACCTTGTATATTAGAGCCATGTTTTTAGAGCTGCAGAATCTGTTGGTGCTTTACAAATAACTGATAATAATAAAAATAGTGGCTTTTATTTCAGTGTTTCTCAACTACACTCCTTAAGTACCCCTAACAGGCCAGATTTTAAAGATATCTGAAGTAGAGCACAGGGGAAATAATCATCTGACCAGTAACTATGGTTACTAACCTGCTGTCATCCATCAGCTGATTAAGCTCTAGATAAGATATCATGGTCATCTGACCTGTTAGGAGGGACTTGAACATTTTCTTTCATGATTTGAATAGAACATACAATTTCAAACAACTTTCCAATTTACTTCATTATCTTGTTATCCATTGCTGAAGGAATATCATTGCACTACTGGTAGCAAGATGAGCACAACTAGTTAGCATATCACAAGAGACAAATGTATGCAGGCACCAATTAGTGTCAGGTGGGAGGCTGATCTCTATGCTAAAGCTAAAATTAACCCTACAAGCTACCTAAATTAACCCCTTGACTTCTGGGCATAATACAAGTATGGTGCGCAGCAGCATTTAGCGGCCTTCTAATTACCAAAAAACAACGCCAAAGCCATATATGTCTGCTATTTCTGAACAAAGGGGATCCTAGAGAAGCATTTACAACCATTTGTGCCATAATTGCACAAGTTGTTTGTAAATAATTTCAGTGAGAAACCTAAAGTTTGTGAAAAAGTGAACAATTTTTTTATTTGATTGCATTTTGCGGTGAAATGGTGGCAGGAAATATACCAATATGGGCCTAGATCATTACTTTGGGTTGTCTACTAAAAAAAAAAAATATATAGATGTCAAGGGATATTCTTGGATTCCTGACAGATATCAGTGTTACAACGTAACTATCGCTAATTTAAAAAAAAAAAGTGGTTTGGAAATAGAAAAGTGCTACTTATTATTATTATCGGTTATTTGTAGAGCGCCAACAGATTCTGCAGTGCTATAAACAAAGGGGAAGTACAACAAAACAATTATAGGGATCAAATGGGTAGAGGGCCCTGCCAAGAGTTGCACTGTTGTAGTCAGCTCTTAAGAAGGTGATCTACAAACAGCTGAACTCTTAGGCTTACATGCTAAGGGGGTTCAGGGGATAGCAATGGGGGAGTGGAACTGGTATAAAGTAAGGTTAGCATAGGTTGTATGCATCCCTGAACAGTAGAGTCTTTAGGAAGCCCTTGAAGCTTTCAAAACTAGGGGAGAGTCTTGTGGGGCAAGGTAGAGAGTAGGGATGGGCGAATGTTTCTAAAAATTCGAAATTTAAAACGAATTTTGATACATTCGTTCGTTCGAATCGAATTTTGAATGTTTATATAACATTCTAACATTCTATTTTCAAATTTTCGTTTTCAAATTTTTCAATTTCGAAATGTAATATTCAAATGTGATATTCGAATTCGAATTTAAAATAGTATTTCTCTTGTAAGGTGTATCCAGTCCACGGATCATCCATTACTTGTGGGATATTCTCATTCCCAACAGGAAGTTGTAAGAGGACACCCACAGCACAGCTGTCTATATAGCTCCTCCCCTAGCTGCCATATCCAGTCATTCTCTTGCAACTCTCAACAAACATGGAGGTAGTAAGAGAGAAGTGGTGAAATGTAGCTGTTATTTTACTTCAATCAAAAGTTTATTATTTTTAAATGGTACCGGAGTTGTACTATTTTGTTCCAGGCAGAAAAATAGAAGAATCTGCCTGTGATTTCTATGATCTTAGCAGGTTGTAACTAAGATCCATTGCTGTTCTCACACATGACTGAAGAGAGAGATAACTTCAGCGGGGGAATGGCGTGCAGGTTATCCTGCTATGAGGTATGTGCAGTTAAGATTTTTCTAGAAGATGTGAATGCTAGAAAATGCTGCTGATGCCAAAATTATGTAAGTTAAGCCTGAATACAGTGATTTAATAGCGACTGGTATCATGCTTACTTTCTGAGGTAATACTATTTTATATTTTCAATATAAAGCGTTTGCTGGCATGTTTAAACGTTTTTATATATACTTTGGTGATAGAACTTTATTGGGGCCTAGTTTTTTCCACATGGCTGGCTTAAATTTGCCTAGAAACAGTTTCCTGAGGCTTTCCACTGTGTTACTATGAGTGGGAGGGGCCTAATTTAGCGCTTTTTTGCGCAGTAACTTTTACAGACTGAGACATCCAGATTCCTCCAAGAGTCCCCTGAATGCTATAGGACATCTCTAAAGGGCTCTTAGGCTTTCCAAAATCGTTTGTTGGGGAAGGTAGGCCCACAGCAAGGCTGTGGAAGTTTGGTGTGTCTGTTAAAAAACGTCTATATCGTTTTTTTTTATCCGGTTTTTGAACTAAGCGGTTAATCATCCATTTGCAAGTGGGTGCAATGCTCTGTTAGCTTATTATACACACTGTACACATTTTGTTTGATTTACTGCCTTTTTTCACTGTTTTTCAAATTCTGACAAAATTTGTTTCTCTTAAAGGCACAGTACCGTTTATTATATTTGCTTGTTAACTTGATTTAAAGTGTTTTCCAAGCTTGCTAGTCTCATTGCTGGTCTGTATAAACATGTCTGACATAGAGGAAACTCCTTGTTCATTATGTTTAAAAGCCATTGTGGAGCCCCCTCTTAGAATGTGTACCAAATGTACTGATTTCACTTTAAGCAATAAAGATCATATTCTGTCTTTAAAAAATGTATCACCAGAGGAATCTGACGAGGGGGAAGTTATGCCGACTAACTCTCCCCACGTGTCAGATCCTTTGACTCCCGCTCAAGGGGCTCACGCTCAAATGGCGCCAAGTACATCTAGGGCGCCCATAGCGTTTACTTTACAAGACATGGCGGCAGTCATGGATAATACACTGTCAGGGGTATTAGCCAGACTACCTGAATTTAGAGGAAAGCGAGATAGCTCTGGAGTTAGACGAAATACAGAGCATACTGACGCTTTAAGAGCTATGTCTGATACTGCCTCACAATATGCAGAAGCTGAAGAAGGAGAGCTTCTTTCTGTGGGTGATGTTTCTGACTCAGGGAAGATGATGCAACCTGATTCTGATATTTCTACATTTAAATTTAAGCTTGAACACCTCTGCGTGTTACTCAGGGAGGTTTTAGCTGCTCTGAATGACTGTGATACAATTGCAGTGCCAGAGAAATTGTGTAGACTGGATAAATACTATGCAGTGCCGGTGTGTACTGATGTTTTTCCAATACCTAAAAGGTTTACAGAAATTATTACTAAGGAATGGGATAGACCAGGTGTGCCGTTCTCTCCCCCTCCTATTTTTAGAAAAATGTTTCCAATAGACGCCACCACACGGGACTTATGGCAGACAGTCCCTAAGGTGGAGGGAGCAGTTTCTACTCTAGCAAAGCGTACTACTATCCCTGTCGAGGACAGTTGTGCTTTCTTAGATCCAATGGATAAAAAGTTAGATGGTTACCTTAAGAAAATGTTTATTCAACAAGGTTTTATCCTACAGCCCCTTGCATGCATTGCTCCTGTCACTGCTGCTGCGGCGTTCTGGTTTGAGTCTCTGGAAGAGGCTTTACAGGTAGCAACTCCATTGGATGACATACTTGACAAGCTTAGAGCACTTAAGCTAGCCAATTCTTTTGTTTCTGATGCCATTGTTCATTTGACTAAACTAACGGCTAAGAATTCTGGTTTTGCTATCCAGGCGCGCAGAGCGCTATGGCTTAAATCATGGTCAGCTGACGTTACTTCAAAGTCTAAGCTACTTAACATTCCCTTCAAGGGGCAGACCCTATTCGGGCCTGGTTTGAAGGAGATTATTGCTGATATCACTGGAGGAAAAGGTCATGCCCTTCCTCAGGATAGGTCCAAATCAAGGGCCAAACAGTCTAATTTTCGTGCCTTTCAAAACTTCAAGGCAAGTGCGGCATCAACTTCCTCTAATGCAAAACAAGAGGGAACTTTTGCTCAGTCCAAGACGGTCCGGAGACCTAACCAGACCTGGAAGAAGGGTAAGCAGGCCAAAAAGTCTGCTGCTGCCTCTAAGACAGCATGAAGGAACGGCCCCCTATCCGGTAACGGATCTAGTAGGGGAAGACTTTTGCTCTTCGCCCAGACATGGGCAAGAGATGTCCAGGATCCCTGGGCATTGGAATTATATCCCAGGGATATCTTCTGGACTTCAAGGCTTCCCCCCCAAAAGGGAGATTTCACCTTTCACAATTATCTGCAAACCAGATAAAGAGAGAGGCATTCTTACACTGCATACAAGACCTCCTAGTTATGGGAGTGATCCATCCAGTTCCAAAGGAGGAACAGGGACAGGGATTTTACTCAAATCTGTTTGTAGTTCCCAAAAAAGAGGGAACCTTCAGACCAATTTTGGTTCTAAAGATCTTAAACAAAATTCCTCAGAGTTCCATCATTCAAGATGGAGACTATTCGTACCATCCTACCTATGATCCAGGAGGGTCAATACATGACTACAGTGGATTTAAAGGATGCTTATCTTCACATTCCGATACACAAAGATCATCATCGGTTTCTCAGGTTTGCCTTCCTAGACAGGCATTACCAGTTTGTCGCTGTTCCCTTTGGGTTAGCTACAGCCCCAAGAATTTTTACGAAGGTTATGGGGTCGCTTCTGGCGGTCCTAAGGCCGCGGAGCATAGCAGTGGCCCCTTATTTAGACGACATCCTGATTCAGGCATCAAACTTCCAAATTGCCAAGTCTCATACGGACATAGTGTTGGCATTTCTGAGGTCGCATGGGTGGAAGGTGAACGAGGAAAAGAGTTCTCTATCCCCCCTTACAAGAGTTTCCTTCCTAGGGACTCTGATAGATTCTACTAAATCTGGATCAAGAGACCAGGGATTCTCTTCTCTGGTGGCTATCTCGGGTCCATCTGTCCAAAGGTATGACCTTTCGCAGGCCAGATTGGACAATTGTAACGACAGATGCCAGCCTTCTAGGTTGGGGTGCAGTCTGGAACTCCCTGAAGGATCAGGGATCGTGGACTCAGGAGGAGTCACTCCTTCCAATAAACATTCTGGAACTAAGAGCGATATTCAATGCTCTTCAGGCTTGGCCTCATCTAGCGACAATGAGGTTCATCAGATTTCAGTCGGACAACATCACGACTGTGGCTTACATCAACCATCAAGGGGGAACAAGGAGTTCCCTAGCGATGTTAGAAGTCTCAAAGATAATTCGCTGGGCAGAGATTCACTCTTGCCACCTATCAGCTATCCATATCCCAGGTGTAGAGAACTGGGAGGCGGATTTTCTAAGTCGACAGACTTTTCATCCGGGGGAGTGGGAACTCCATCCGGAGGTGTTTGCACAATTGGTTCATCGTTGGGGCAAACCAGAACTGGATCTCATGGCATCTCGCCAGAATGCCAAGCTTCCTTGTTACGGATCCAGGTCCAGGGACCCCAAGGCAACGCTGATAGATGCTCTAGCAGCGCCTTGGTCCTTCAACCTGGCTTATGTGTTTCCACCGTTTCCTCTACTCACTCGTCTGATTGCCAAAATCAAGCAGGAGAGAGCATCGGTGATCTTGATAGCACCTGCGTGGCCACGCAGGACTTGGTATGCAGATCTGGTGGACATGTCATCCTTTCCACCATGGACTCTGCCGCTGAGACAGGACCTTCTACTTCAAGGTCCTTTCAACCATCCAAATCTAATTTCTCTGAGGCTGACTGCCTGGAGATTGAACGCTTTATTTTATCAAAGCGTGGTTTCTCCGAGTCAGTCATTGATACCTTAATTCAGACACGAAAGCCTGTCACCAGGAAAATCTATCATAAGATATGGCGTAAATATCTTTATTGGTGTGAATCCAAGGGCTACTCATGGAGTAAGGTCAGGATTCCCAGGATATTGTCTTTTCTCCAAGGAGAAAGGATTGTCAGCTAGTTCCTTAAAGGGACAGATTTCTACACTATCTATTCTTTTGCACACGCGTCTGGCGGATGTCCCAGACGTTCAGGCATTTTGTCAGGCTTTAGTTAGAATCAAGCCTGTGTTTAAACCTGTTGCTCCACCATGGAGTTTAAATTTGGTTCTTAAAGTTCTTCAGGGGGTTCCGTTTGAACCTCTTCATTCCATAGATATCAAACTTTTATCTTGGAAAGTTCTTTTTTTGGTAGCTATTTCCTCGGCTCGTAGAGTTTCCGAGTTATCTGCCTTACAATGTGATTCTCCTTATCTGATCTTCCATGCAGATAAGGTAGTTCTGCGTACCAAACCTGGGTTTTTACCTCAGGTGGTATCTAATAAGAATATCAAGTTCTAATACATTGTTTGTGTAATTATTGCCAGCATTGTACAAGATTTGTGTATATATTGCCAGCATTTTCCATTGCTTATTTGAATCGCACCTTGGTCTATTGTTTGTCACACAACCAGCACTTTTTTGTTATCACATTCACACGTAGTTATTGTTGACTCCATTTCAACACTGGCCAGGACCCTGTGCCAAAGACTCTAATTTGAGTGCGGCGTATGTCAAGCACTCCATTTTCAGGATCTATACCGCGGCCAATCTTCAGATATGGATCCATAACTGTATACTGATTTCTATTGTGCTATAAATCTAGCACTTTACTTTTCAGTTTTTTCACAGCCTCTTTAAATAGCGCCACCAGCAACCTTGCTGCCACTATTTAACGGCTTGAAATAGGAGGTGGTTTTCCACCGTGCTCACCCACGTATCGATACACCTCCTCACACACCTTTACCCACCATTTGGGGCAGGGTCAACAGTGAACAGCTGCTTTTATATATTGTTTTATGGTTTATTATTTTTTATTACTTTCTGTTTGACCAATTTTAATATTGTTGCTAGCGGGAGTAATGTAACAGTTCTCCCTTAACAGCTGTTAAGCTTCTATGTTATAGGTTTCCACGTAGGAAATCAGGTATACCGCTTTTATTACTTTGTTTTTAACTAGTCTTAACTGTATATAATAAAATCCATTTAGCACTCAACCTAACCTCTTACGTCTGTGTGTATATATACCCTTAGGCCTTTTGGCGCTGTGACCACTTCCATCTATTTCTATTTCTGAACCCAGGACAATATTTAGAAACTATTTATTTTGGTTGTTTTTTGTGGTTGTAGATGTATAACAGATTTTGGGGGGCAAAGTTAAAAAAAAGTGTGTTTTTTCCATTTTTTCATCATATTTTATAATTTTTTTTATAGTAGAATATAAAATTTTATGAAAATAATGGTATCTTTAGAAAGTCCATTTAATGGTGAGAAAAACGGTATATAATATGTGTGGGTACAGTAAATGAATAAGAGGAAAATTACAGCTAAACACAAACACTGCAAAAATGTGAAAATAACTTTGGTCCCAAACGGTCAGAAAATGGAAAAGTGCTGTGGTCCTTAAGGGGTTAAGAAACACAGGGTTTTTTTTACCTTCCATTTCTACAAGCTTAATATGTGTGATTTTTTTCAGTACTTTGATCTTACAATAACAATATTACTTTTCTAGTAACTTTTCTGTTTTCTCTAGAAAAAGGCGCTTGAGAGGTGACATGATTACTTTATATAAATACTAGTGGGAAAGCCTGCCCAGAGGGCAGTCTATTGGGGTGACGCTGCATCAAGGTGGATTTTCTCACCACACCTTTTGCTCTCTTTCCCCCCTCTCTTTTGTTCTCTCTCCTGTCTCTCTTTTACTCTCTCCCGATCTCTTATGCTCTCCCTCTCCCCCTCTCATGTTCTCCCTCTCCCCCTCTCTTATGCTCTCCCTCTTCCCCCTCTCTTTTGCTCTCTCTCCTCCCCTCTCTTTTGCTCTCTCTCCCCCCCTCTCTTTTGCTCTCTCCCCCCCTCTCTTTTGCTCTCTCCCCCCTTTCTTTTGTTCTCTCTCCGCCCTCTCTTTTGCTCTCTCTACCCCCTCTCTTTTGCTCTCTCTCTTCCCCTCTCTTTTGCGCTCTCTCTCCCCCTCTCTTTTGCGCTCTCTCCTCCCCTCTCTTTTGCTATCCCTCTCCCCCCTCTCTTTTGTTCTCCCTCTCCCCCTCTCTTTTGCTCTCTCTCCCCTTCTATTTTGCTCTCTCTCCCCCCTCTCTTTTGCTCTCTCTCTCCCCTCTCTTTTGCTCTCTCCCCCTCTCTTTTGCTCTCTACCCCCTTCTCTTTTGCTCTCTATCCCCCCTCTCTTTTGCTCTCTTTCCCCCCTCTCATTTGCTCTCTCTCCCCCCTCTCTTTTGCTCTCTCCCCTCTCTTTTGCTCTCTCTCTCCCCTCTCTTTTGCTCTCTCTCTCCCCTCTCTTTTGCTCTCTACCACCTTCTCTTTTGCTCTCTATCCCCCCTCTCTTTTGCTCTCTCTCCCCCCCTCTCTTTTGCTCTCTCTCCCTCCTCTCTTTATCCCCTCTCTTTTGCTCTCTCTCCCCCTGTCCTTTTTTTTTTTTTTTTTTTAATTAGGGCACTCCCACTGCCTTCCCTTCCCTGCTGAGCCGTCCACCCACCACTCGCCCACACCTCCTGCCGGCACCAGAAGAAGATCATTACAGACGGTGACACACACAGTGTCACAGTCTGTAACGATCAGGCATCTGGCCTCATATGGAGACGGAGCACAACAATCGTGTTCCGGCTCCATATGCGGCAGATGCCTGAAGCTTCAAGAGCTCCAGCTCTCAGCTGTTATGTTAGAGAGTTGGCGCTCCTGAAGCTGTCTCGTCGCCGTGAGGTGGCTGCGCATGCATTCAACATTCCTTTGAGGATGCGTGCGCAACTGCCGACGGCGACGGACATTACAAACCAAATTATAGTATAGATATTCAAGGCCCATATACAGAGATGGCAGAAGTTCTGTTTATTCCAAGACAATTATTTGTGACAAGGGGTCACAATTTAAGGCTGGACGAAAGGACATTTGATCTCCTGCAATGGAAATGTTTTTTCACTGTAAGAGCAATAAAATTGTGGAACTCATTACCAAAGGAGGTAGTGAATGCCATTACCTTTAAAAATGGTTTGGATACATTTCTGGCTAGAAACAGAATTCAGGGATATGATTGCTTGTGTTAAATTGGTCACCTTTTAAACTGGAGCTTTCTTTTTGTAAGTATATTAGATTTGTAAAGGTCGAACTTGATGGACTTCGGTCTTTTTTTTCAACCTCATCTACTATGTTAATATGTAAATGTGTACTGATGGTGATTCAGGAGACAAAAATAATTATAGGAATTCTTATACGTATCATGTATATTCTTTGCGTTTTAAAGATGTACAGTGTGTATAGAGAAAATGTAATGCTATAAAGTTATATTATTGATTCATAGGCAACAGGCAGACACAAACAATAGGACACTGAAATGGATTTGAAATATTGTCAAAATTTATTTCAGAACACAGAACATGGATACATCAATGCAAAATAAAATATGCTTGGGTTTTTCACATTTCGATACCACAAACTTCAACATATACAAAGTTTACAGAAGATGCTACCTTTTAAATGATGACGATTCTCAGTTGCCAGTATTTCAAAGGCAAAGACAACTCTGTCATAAATTTAGAGAAATTTGGATCTGAAAATAATTTTGTACATTTCAAGTTATGTATCAAAATTGTTAGGTTTAAGGACCGTGGTCACATTATGCAACATACAAAAACATTCTGTGTAAACTATTGAAATGAAATATAATAGTTAAATAATACCAATGAATATATGAATGTAGACCTTGGTAACTATGAGCAGGAGCATACATTTGTTTCGGTTTACAGTACGATTATAGCTTGTCAGTAAAAAATGTGTTCCCTATAAACAAATGTAAGTTTGTTAACTTAAATGTAATTAAAACAGCAATATTTACTAAAACTGAACAGATATCTTCTGTTTTAAACTAATAAAAGCAGCCACTAAAATTACGATTACATCCATTCAAGTCTTTAGGTGCATGAAAATCTTCCCAAATCTATAGGTTTGTTTGTCCAAATTGGTATAAAAACGAACAAATAAAACCCAATATCTGATATCAACAATTCTTGTACAGATCTCTTGCCACAGAACTATGAATAAGAAACAAGTTTAACAAGTTTTGGATAGGACATATTTAGTGTAAAGTCTTTAAATAATATCAAATCAAAATGTTAGAGGCTTATAAGAATTCATGTCTTGGCGACCAGAGAGTGCTGAAATTAATTTGTACTCAATGTGCCACAGTCCTCTCTGGCAGCTGAGGACTAATATTACAAAGCAATATCATAATTTTAAGAGAGATTTTCTGACAGAGTTATCTAAACTTTAAACCAGCAAAAGTAAACATCATTTTTCTAACATATTGTGAACTACAAAATCAGTTATGCTCACTCCCTACAGTTGGTATGTCTCTGTGCCTTCAGTGAGGTTGATTACCTATCCCAATATTGCTGGGGTTGCAGAATTTACCATGAGATGTATTGGCAAGCATAATACATGGGAAGCGGTTTCTTCCACCCATCAAAGGATTTAACCAGAACTTAAAAAACTTCTAAAACCTATGACAAGCACTGAATATGCTAAAATAATCACATGCGCTCTCTGCAAGCCTTACGCCCAACATGGTATGTGTATTGAACCTCCATATTTACCTTCATTTATTCTGAGACCTCTTTAATAAGAATACTATTTGGTTTCTTACACTTTAGGAGATGTGTGATTTACTTTTAGCTGGCAAATATTTGCAATCTATATAATAAGGTTTTCCTCATCTTGTAAAGTTAGATCTGTGGAGTTTGTTTTAGATAAATTGGAGGTCACAATGTTAGAGTTTTGTTGTTTTGGGTGAAAAATGAAGAGAGAACTGGAGACCTATAGTGGGAACGTAATGAAGATTTCTATTCACCCTTAAAACAATCGATCCCGTTGAGCATGTTCATGTGATGTCTTGTGTTAACACAGGTAAAACTGCTGTCACAAGTGCTACGCAGTCTATACATTATTTCCCAACATTATCAAAATTCACTGTTCTTAAATTGCCAAGGCAAAACAATATTAAAGATAAGTTACACTTATGTAATTGTATTAGCTACTCTAACTGTTCCATATGCAAAATGACAAACCCCTATTTATGCCTTTGGCTGCCAGTGAGGGCTACATAGTAACACTTTGATACCCTCTCAGTCAGGCAAGGGGTTAAATGTCGTTAAAAAGTGATAGGACATATGCACAGATTGCTCTCTTTGCTCTATGTTTGTGTGAGGTTTTAGAATACATAAGCGTTGGTACTTTCCCCTTTGCAGTTTGTAAGTTTACCCTTAAAGGCATATGTAAAATGTTCAGGGATATGATTGCCTTTGTTAAATGGTTCACCGTTTTTTAATGTGATTCATTTAAGCTCAACTGGAGCTTTTTTGTAAGTATATTAGATTTGTATAGGTTAAACCCTCGGGACTTCTGTCTCTTTTCAAACTCATCTACTGTGTTACTATGTAAAAGATTGATGTCATTCTTAAATTTAATCAAATACATTTTGGCGTTGTTTTCTTATAATTTCGATGATAAAAGTGATGCATTTCAAAACCCACCGTGGTACTCAATATACAAGTCCTATTACACTACTCTACCTAGGATTGGTGCGCGTACAACGCCGATGCGCATGTGCATTTGTAGCCTGTGGTGTATTAGTCTACATCACACACAGATCTACAAATGCTGCAGAGAAACAAAAAACAGTTATCATTGCAAGTGTCTTAAAGCGGAGTTGCAGCAGAGTAGGTATAGTATGTATCTCACACACATAGTAAGCATTTCCCCTGGACTAACAAGCAATCCGTTAAAAAATATAAAATATAATAATGTCAAACTTTTATGTGAACTTTTATTTTAATAAATATAATTCATTTATTTAAGTGTTTCTAGTTTCCCTGTAATAAAAATCTCTATATGCAGATTTATATTACGAGTTATACCAGCCAAATTTTAAAATGAGTTTCAATTGTATTTAATATTAAAACTGACAGGCAACCACAATTGGCAAAAATGGGGCAGTGCTGCACCAATTACACTTATCAGCCACGCTACTCCATTACCAACTTCTGCAATTGTTGTCTTCAAAGGATGTGGTGCGCATGCAACTACATCTTGCTTCCAGTACGCATGCCGCCCCCTGCAGATTGGCCGCTAGCAGGGGGTGTCAGTCAGCCCGATCGTATATGATCGGGTGGATGGAAGACCGCGGCCTCAGAGCAGATGGACAAGTTATGGAGAAGCGGTCTTTGAACCGCTGCTTCATAACTTCTGTTTCCGCCTAAAGGCTCCCACGGAAACGGGGGCATCAAGCTCCATTCGGAACTTGATAATTCGGTCCCTATTTATGAACAAAACAAATATAATGTTTTGTATGTCTTAAAGCTTCGTTTTGGAGACAGTAAGCGCTTTTTATTTGTTATACGATGACAGATCATATACATTTGTTTAAAATCATTCTTTAGTGTACAGTTTTATAATCCTTTAATGAAGATCTGATTGGCTACACCTAATCTAATCCCCATCAATAACTGGAATAAAAGCAAACCTGTGGTGTAGTAGAGAAAACACACATTTTTAGAAATGAAAGAAGAAAAATTATAATTATCCAAAATATTGTTTTAACAATAGTATAACCCTTTTATTGTGACCTATATTTATAAATTATACAGTACAACTATTCCCTAGAAGAGAGTGTCTCTTTAAGAAACAAGGGGCACTTACAAATATTATAATAAGATCCTATGCTGATTTATTAATAATGAATCATCTGAAATTTGGGTAAAAATATAATTTAGGTTCTACTCCCTTTAAAATGATTCCAGTGCTTTAAAAATTAATCAGAGTAACTAAAGACAATTTCTGTCTATCCCTTAAGCTTAAAGAATAAAACAATTTGAAGATGTTGTCAAATAGTTTTTTGGTAAATTATTTAGTTTAACTCAATATCACATCAGGGTGTGGGGGGGGGGGGGGGGACTAAGGAATTGTTTGTTAATCTCAATTTATTTGTAAATGGTTTTGTAAAATAATTTGTGAGCATCCGTTTACATTATGGAAAAACCAGCTAAACATTAGTATGGCTGTTGTAACCCTTGTAACACACACAACACATCTAATTTGTATCACAGTAATCTCACCCCACTGTACAATTCCCTACAATCTAATAAATTCACCACACACCAATCTCAATTATATCTAATACTTTTATTCACTTATTTGAGTTATTTCCATGCCAGGAGAAGACTAGCTATGGAAATGGCTAGGGACAGCTGTCCCCTGAAGGTACTTGGCTAAAATATTGCATCCAGAATGTTGTGGGTGGGGGTCTCGTCTATATTAAGATCTCCTCTCCAGAGAATGCTGAAGTCAACATTCCCCATAATAGGTGAGTCTGGAAACCTTGTCTGGTTAAGGTTAGGTCTAGGTTAGGCCTCGAATATGGACATTTTAGGCCATTTTACAGCTAAACCTACAGCTGGGATTATGGGTTAGGATTAAAGGGCCACTAAAGTCAAAATTGAAGTTTCATGATTCAGATAAAGCAGCAATTTAATTGTTTTCCCCAATATACTTCCATTATCAAAATGTGCACATTCTTTTTATATAAACACTTTCTGAGGCTCTAGCCCCTACTGAGCATGTGCAAAAGTGCACAGTGTTTGTCAATATATGTCATTTGTGATTGGCTGATGGCTATTACATGATAAAAGGGAGGGACAGTTTGGATTAATTTTGAATCTTTTTATTGTGTATTTGTCAATTATTAAATTCTTCTGGGGGTCTTTAACCTTTTCAAGACTGGCCTAATTTGTCTACATCGAAACAATAATCTGATGTAAACAAATTGAAATCATGTGATTGTTCATGTGATCACAAGATTTCCATAATATGATCAGATCAGGGGGGCGTGCCTCTGATGCTAGGCACCCCTTCCAGGCCGCAATCCCATTCAGGAAGTGCTGTTGGCTTAAGCACTGCCAAATGGCTAGGACGTTCCATGTCGTCCTAACGGTGCTAAAGTCCAGCGCAGTTAGGACTGCATGAAACGTCCTAACGTTGGGAATGGGTTAAAGAAGGTTTAATCCCTCAATGGGTGGTTACAATATTATAACAGCCTATTTATTGCTGTCATGGCAGAATTTCCTGTGTGGAATCAACTAGCAGACCCTGATATAAAATCACTATGAAGGCTGTGTGTGCCATTAGATCAGTATTTGGGATATAATGAGATTGCTCCCAGACCAGAGATTGTTTTAAATTTGCAATATTTTTACATTTTATTAGTTTATACTTAATAAGAGTTCAATAAGTGCATTTATACTCAATAAGGGTTCAACAAGTGAGTTTATACTTAATAAGAGTTCAATAAGTGCATTTTTATTTAATAAGGGTTCAACAAGTGAGTTTATATTTAATAAGAGTTCAATAAGTGCATTTTTATTTAATAAGGGTTCAACAAGTGAGTTTATACTTAATAAAAATTTAGCAAGTGCTTTATGTTTAAGTGCTTTTTGTTCATTTCTACATATTTTTTTTGTAATTTTCATGAATGTTTAGTATTTAAATGACATGTAACACAGAACCCCACTTTCATCTTGAAATGAAATGCACATGAAAGAGGTTACAAAAATAAAATGAGAGTTTAGGAAAATTATTTATAATTATTTTTGAAAGTATTTGTTCAACAAAAACCTTTATATTTTTTTTAAATACGCTAAAATAAACAAGAGCTGTTCAACATGCCCACATCCTCAATAAGGGAGTAAGCTTTACACTTGGCCTAGTGCCAGTGATATCACATGACTAGTCACAAGCTGCTATGACAAATAAATTTACCCTAGAAAAAAACATCAAGCGCAGGCCAGATGTACATGCAGGCAGATTACATTCATATATGGATATGGTCATGTGCATTAAATATTAATGACAAGGGGGATAATTTATTTAGCTTGTGACAAAATACTTACAAATAATTTTCATAACTTGCCATTTTAATTTTTTTTATAATATTTTATTAAAAATATATATACATATTAAACCCTGGGTTGCCAAAAAATGGATTCCTGACAGCCAAGGGGTTAACACTTCCATACTATAACTACAGGGAAATGTTGCTGCTTGTGCATAATATGAAACATAGGTTTTTTTCATACACATGAGAATAAATTGAAGACTAAGCTCAATTTGTCACAAAATATTCAGATTTGGAAAGTGCAAATTGAAGTGAGAAATTCTGGATTAATCAATTAATAACATCATTTAAACTTGCCCAGTGCTGCACAGTACAGTCAGGGAGTGGAAAAAATGACAAATAATGTTAAAAGAGAACAGACATGACCGCTGTAGGATAAAGCTATAATTAATATTTATTTCAAATGTAATTAATTGATTTTGTTTGTTTTATTCCCACAACTGTCAGCCTGCAAGTTTTGCTTTGCATATACTGTATATATACTGTATATGCCCTTGAGTGGCCTCTAGCATTGTTGGGCACACTGGGTAAAATAAATATTACCAATGGATTGTATTTCACCAGCATGCTCCTGGTATTATAAAAAGTACCCTATATACTGCACCTCTGTATAAGGTTAAAAGGTATCGGTTTCATAAAATACAAGTAAATGTAATTACTTTAAATTTTTTATGTTTTTTTAAACAAAATCTATTTAGAAGAGGCTTTCTTGCCTCACCCATAATTAGCAACGTCTGCTAAAACATTTTCCCTTTAGTTTAATGATGTATTTATTAATTAACAAATCATTAGGCACTTCAAAAAAAAAAAAAAAAAGAAGGCAAAGGGTGGATAAAATCATAGTTTATGTAGTGCCATGGGTTTAACATGAAATATGGTACGTGGGGTTTTATATATATATATATATATATATATATTTTTTTTTTTTTTTTTATTTTGTTTCTTATTGTTATCTATTTTCATGGTGTTCAGGAAAACTGAATAAATACAGATATTCTTTTGTCCCTTTATATTATCTTTAAGGTTAAAGGTGTTATTAAATAAACCTTTGGTTCAGATTCTGGAATTTTGGGATTTCTTAAAAAAACACTGTAATTGGCTGAAATAGTTTTAAACATATATTTATGTAATCTGAACCAAACAGAATGATTCCTCTTAATGTACATCTAAATGCTTGCATGTCATATGTCCATGTGGCTTATGTACATTGGAGAAAATTCAAAAACTATATCATAGAGCACTAGTTTTCAAATCTGTCCTCATGCTTCCCGAACAAGCCATATTTTCAGGATTACCCTGGGGGGAGAGCAGGTAAAATAACCATGTTTACTAATCAGCTGATTGTTTCACCTGTGCTTGATTCCAGATATCCTCAAAATCTGACCTTTTACTGAGGTTTAAGGACAGGTTTGAAAACCAGTATCATAGAGGGATAGACTGTAATCTAAATAATCTATATCTCTACAAAGACAGCAAAATGGAGTATAAATAAAAAGTAATTAGACCCTATGAAACATCTTATTTTTTTAACGATTATTTCTGGTGCTTCTTTGCTCAACAGATTTGCAATAATCAAATATTGCTAGGGATATTGATCTTTAAAGTTTACCCATATATAACAAATTAAAAATACAAGTTCCATTGATTATGACATTGAGGCCCAAAATGTAAATTTATTAAACAGAAACAGATGGGTACTCATAAACAAGTACATTATTATAACAATTAAGTGCTTTGTGTTCTTTAAAGTGATGGTAAACACAGCCTTTGCTGAATGTAAATATGAATTTGCTGTTTGAAAAAATGGATATAGGCACCTTTACTTTATATCAAGTTCATACCAGTAAGGGTTAAAAATAGTAATTTCTTTATACTCCCTCCTACCACTGCCATCTTAATTAGAAAAAAACTAACTTTTTTTTACGTGGTGATGTATTCACCACTCATCAGATTCTTGCCGTACGGCTCACACAAACATTGGATAAGTGGTTAACATGTCACCTTGTTAAAAAATAGGTTTTCTAAGTGAGATGGCAGTGGTGAGAGCGAGCGTAATAAAGGACAGACTATTTTTAACCCTTCCAGATATGATCTTGATATAAAGTAAAGGTGCCCATGTTAATTTTTTTTATGAACAATTAATTCATATTTACATTCCTTAAAGGCTTTAATGCTATACAATAAATAATGTTGTGTTTTCACAACCAGAAATAATAAAGTGCTTTTTATGGAAGAGATCAGGACACATACAAGTCATTTATTCATAGGAAGTAGAAGTGAAGTTAATTTACTGTATCTGAATTTCCATCTCATGTTTTATTTTATATATACTGTATATATATATATATCCCAATTATCAGAGAATCAAAAGCAACCTCATTTTATAATTAACCCATATAAAAGAATATAACTGAAAATGGAACTGACTAACCTTCAGTTTTTACTTTCTTGAGTGCCATTTTATCTTGTAAGTATACTATGTCTAAGCCTTTATCCCACTACATTATAAATACACAACACACATACAATTCAGACACCAGAAATACATTACAAGCTCCTTAAAATAAACAGCTATTTGTCCTTCTACTATTCTGCAAGCCATGTACCCTTTAGGCACAGAACACAACTGAACTGTGTACGGTCGCTGGGTAATCAGTAGAAAGGCCATTTGGACCTTATGGCAAGAAACTGGTATTCAAATCCACAAAGATTCTTTTGAGAATATCTATGTACCTGTGTTATGCTTGTGTGCCTGCTCAAATGACGTTTCATCTAGATTTATTTCAACAACATTTTATACTATAAGCAAATGTGGGGCTTTTTAACATAAAATAATTTCCTTTTATCTATTAGCAGCACCTCTGGAGTCTTTAACTGACCATTCTGGAAGCCAATGGAAAGCAAATATTACTTGTACACGTGTGCAATCGGTACATTTATTTCCATGGGACAACAGGAATTTACAGATAGGATATCCAGCTTCTCTGTATATTGGGGAGAACGTAAATGAGCCTATATATTTCCTCTTAGACAGATGATGGTCTGGAACATAACATACAGTACTAAGTAATCTACTCCGATAGGTCATATCTATGGCATTCATTTTATAAAATCTTCCCATTTCAGGGCCCAATGTCTCAGAACTGAGATTTAGTGAAGAAACTGCTTAAAAACATTTGTTTCTACAACTAACAGGAAATCAAACTGCTATAAAAATCTTGTCTATGTACAAACAGATAAAATGGCACTTAAAACTTGTCCACTTACTGCAATTCATTCTCCTTGCAGAGAGCCTAAGAGCAGTCAGGAATAAAACCTCTGAGGTTATCTAGAGATCTGGTCAGTGTGTAACACACAACTTACAGTCAGCAGCGGTCTTGTGGCTGCACACAGACTATTGTAACTTCACATGAGGAAGTAACGGTTGGTTAAGTAACAAAGACGGTAAAAATGTCACTGAGAAAACAGAAGAAATATGAACATTTCTGGAAAACTAATAATGGGGAAAGCAAATGTAAGAAGATATGAGTCACACAATATAACCTAGGGCGCAGTTATAATTACTTTAAGTACATAATTAAGTGAACACTGCTGGATCATGTTAAAGTAATCATATTTAGCCTCCTGCTAGCTTTTTGTTTTTATTTTGTTAAAATAAAAAAATGCAATGCCTTTTGTTCACCCACTTCTGTGGCTTCCGTCCCCAGTACGCAGCTTGCGGGCTACTATGATCTCTTTAGATACTCGTTTGCAGTCAGAGGCTAGGCCAAGCTTGCACATGAGATCAATAAAGCACGTGGTGAAATTGTTACGGACTCCAAACTCACTGGCAGAGTAGTCGTATGGAAACGTGTGGTGGTAGTTATGGAAGCCTTCACCTGCAAGAAGAGAATGAGATAATGATTGTATTAAAGGGACATAAAACACTAAGGGCTAGATTACAAGTGGACTGCATGAGAACTAGCGCAGCGATGGGGGTACGTCACTCAGCAATGGGCAGAAAAGGTTTAATATATATATACATATAGTAACACAAGTATGAATATAATTATATATATATATATATATATATATATATACCTGTCTATTATCTATCTAAATATATCTCATTGTACTGTTTAAATGTGATTAATCTTTTGTAATCTCCAGCTTGATTTGCTAAACTATATTGTTTGAACAGAGATACATAATACCAACAAGTGCAGTTGAATTATTTGGCTACTTTGTTACACAAGAGATTAGAAACAGCAAGTGATGCATGAATTGATTGTTAAGCAAACATGTCTCTGGGGGCCTAGGTCAGAGACAGAAAAAAATGACATTGCCACTGCAAAGTAAGGATTTAGCCTGGAAATGTGACCAGTATATTAAATTATAGCTACAGATATTTATTTAGCTTCGGAGAGAAACCACAATTTGGTCTTTCATTTTAAAAAGATGCAGATATAGCAGAAATATTCCTATGTTCCTGATACAAATTCCTCCGGAACACTGCTACATTGCAAATTCTACCTTCAGTGGGGAACAATGTTGACTATGGGGCCAATTTATCATCAGTCTGTCCGACATGATCCGCTCAGCGGATCATGTCCGACAGACATCAATATATGCCGACAGCATACACTGTCGGCATTAAACATTGAACAAGCAGTTCTGGTGAACTGCTTGTGCAATGTCGCCCCCTGCAGATTCGCGGCCGCTAGCAGGGGGTGTCAATCAGCCCGATCATATAGGATCAGGCGGATTGATGTCTGCAGCCTCAGAGCAGGCGGAAAAGTTATGGAGCAGTGGTCTTAAGACCGCTGCTTCATAACTGCTGTTTCCGGCGAGCCTAAAGACTCATCTGGAAACAGGGGCATCGAGCGCGATAATTCGGCCCCTATATGTGATTTGAAGTTTAACTCATGATGGTTTCGATGGTTAACTAGCTTACTGCAGTTACTGTGACAATATCAAGGTTAAAGCCTGTTCCAGCGCGATAATTCAGCCTTCCAAGGTAAAAAAATTAAATGGTTAAAAAAGTTTGCTTAGCAGTCTAGGGATATACGCCTGAGAAACCCAGCTGTGTATCTTGTTTGCTGTGTCCAGTTAGTGACAGATACAAATGAATTCCAATTGGTTTGGGAGAAAGGTCTATATGAGAAATTTAATTAAAAAGACGATAAACACCATGTACAAGACATTTCTGCTGTGTTGCTATATAATAACATATAAGAAAATGCTACACATTATTTAAAAAACAAATTAACATCTTGTTTGCTGCAATTGTTTTTTAGTAGCCAAACTCCACCCACCTATGAATATACACATATTAACACATAAATATATAGGTATACAAGCATATACATATACAGTATATTTACAGGAAACACACAGTTCCCATAGACTGCAATGCAAAGGCACTTTTCAATGCTGTTTTTTTTTCTAACACCCCACAGCTGCAACTTTCAACCTCTTAATACTGCTTAGTGCAGTTGTTTTTTAAAAAAAATAAAAAAAATCTACATTTTTTTAAATAAAAAACTATAATGCCCTCTATTTTGAGGGCATTTGGGGCACTTTTAGAAAATTTACCAGAGATCTGATCATTGGTTAATGTTCTGAGCACTAATTGCTATCGTGAACTTGCAGTAGCTGGTTATTTATTGTGCGCCCGCAAACAGTAAAATGTGACCGTTTGCGGGCATGTGATAAATTAGCGCTCCACTTGTAATCTAGCTCTTGTTATTGAAGTCATCATCGGTTACAGCTTTCTGGAATATAGTTGTGCATTTGCCTTGTTGTTAAAACTAAACTGCACATCAGGGATGATGCAACACAAGTTAGCTGAGTGACAAAAAACACTAAAATCCTCTGTTATCAATGTCTAGTATCATTTAAATAGGATATTAATATTGATAAGCCAATTTATTGAAAAAGTTAACTATTTTATGCATTTTGTGTCAGAAAACAGTCAAGAGAGGAGACATCTCTGAAAAGCCAAACTTGACAGTTTCAATATGCAAACTTGAATTTCACTATATTTACTGACTCGAATTACAAAGCCCTGTGTTCTGAACCAGAAATACCATACAATGCTCAAAGGACGTCTTTCCCTTCCAAAAACTTGTTAAAAGCATAAATCATCAGATAATCTGAGTAACATATAATGGCAAGGAAGAAGGTATTGGGAATTGCATTTAATAATATGGCTACTTATATCAGTATTTAAAGAACAAATACTCCTGACCAAATTGTTGTATAAAGATTATGGGGACGATCACACTCTATGGTTAGATCATTACTGACTTGTTAATGACTGAAGATGAGCCCTTTTTGACGTTGGCATGATCACAATCTGCTAATTTTATTATTTATCTGTAGCACTTTTTACTTTATCTGAAAAAAAATACCCAATGTGCCAGTTCTGTTTGACTGATAATCTAAATTATCAATAACAACGTATGTATGGGGACATTTTTCACCTATCAAATTCTACAACCACAAGGACTTGATAACCCCCAGATAACATTTTTCAAATTATTACAGAGTACCTCGAAACGTTTTAGAATGGTACTTGGTTTTCCCGCATGGGCACTGAAATTACCCACCACCGTATTGGATGACAGCAGGAAAGCAGCAGCACCAAACAGATGCAAACACCACCTACTAAATCAGTTAAAATGTAATGAAGAACACATTTACACTAATGAAGAATTCCAACAAACACAAATGCCTATTGTACCCATAATGCCCCTGTTCAAATACCTTAGAGAGACTCATCTCTATGCTCTTTGGTATGCAACAGGGTTATTGCACGTCACTTATTAGCATCACTATTAAAATGGATCAAACAAGATACAAACACTTAAACCTGTGATATCACTAAACTCACAAAAACAACATTTTCTTTAGACCTTAATCCTGGCCATTATGATTTTGGATCTTGAAATCCGGTGAGCAACAAGGCAAATAGCAATTTTGTGATATTTTCAGGAAGTGACAATTTGTGCTTGAGAAGGATTAACAGCAGAAGCATTTTGTGATTGTGATTACTGAAAAAATGCACTAACTATCAGTTGATATTCAGAAATTGTTATCTGCCAGAGAAAGTGCAAGATTGTGATTAAGCCTTAAATGATTACGTAATTTTACTTTTAACCAATGGTGGTATGTTTAACCCTTTTTAAACTAATAGTTAAACATAGCACAGTAGGCTATGACTACGGCCCAGAGCCAAAACGCGTAAGCCAGTCTGTGCTACGCTGTGTTGATTTGTATGTTGAGGTTTGCTTTAACCTGCTTTTAACATTGGACCAATAAAGTAAAGTTTTTATTATCAGACGGCTTTCACCCTTTTTTGGATATGGCTAACTGGAACATACATATACTTTTATAAATGTATAGGCAAGAAAGTAAAGAAGTTACATACCAATTGCTCCTAGGGTTACAAATCGGTTCTCCCTTGGACTGATGTGTACATCGTATGGACGATTTCCAAACATATGAGCTGCGCTATTTACCAACCATGTACCATTCAGCACCAATGCGTATCGCAAGATACAAGGAACATAGAAGGCAGTAGCGAGCGATTCTCCCCAAAAGTACCATGGAATTACAGTGGGAAGAGTGAAACACATCAGAAGTATGGACTTCTTATAGTGCCTGGTATGAAAAAAAGAGAAAGCATTAGTTACATTTAGAAGTTAGTTTATGAATAACTATTTACAATATTACAAGACTAAAAGTGTCCTATAGGGGATGGTCTATCAACGATTCCAGCATGTTTTGGATCAGAGTGAAGCTTTCCTATGTTTCTGTCTATATTATTTTCTATTATTATGGAAAAGAATGGCATATAACTTTTTGTTCTTTATATAAGTTCTCATTTTGCCCTCATGGACTGTTCTCCTTGGGAAAAAGATATGTAGAAATGTGGCTGCCTTGCAAATTACAGCTCCTGACACCTTTAAGAACTGGCAGTGCTACAATAATGATTGGTAATGCCCCTACAACCACCAATAATCTACCTCCAGACACTGCATGGTTGGGAACATTTGGCCAGGTCATTGCTTCAGGAACATTCAGCCTGGTGCACATCCCCTTCCCCTTGTGTATCTTTGGGTTGCATCCTTCCTCAGACTCACCTTCTCTGGAACATGATGACTTTGTCTGCTTCGAGATCACTCAAGTCAAGCTTCTTGCCTTTCTCAATTACATCAGGATGTTTACGCATCAGAAGCCACCCAATGTGTGAGAAGAAGAAACCTCTTACGGCATTATGGGGATCTGCATCTGTTTCTGAGTATTTGTGGTGTGCGCGGTGGTCACGGGCCCACTCGTAAATATCGTTCTAAAAATAGGGGAAAAAAAGCCTATTTAAGGGTAAGGAAACATGTAACTGTACTGTATAAATAAATACAGTAGAATTGCTTAATCATAATGGGCATAGTAAAAAGACAATGCAATAGCACTTACTCTGGATTTTAAATGAGCAGTAGATTTTTTCTGACAAATTTAGAAAATTACTTCAATTTGATGGCCCCCTGTATCATGTGACAGCCATAAGCCAATCACAGACTCATGTATGTAAACACTGAACTCTTGCACATGCTCAGTAGTAGCTGGTGCCTCAGAAAGTGTGCATATAACTGTATCATGTGACAGCCATAAGCCAATCACAGACTCATGTATGTAAACACTGAACTCTTGCACATGCTCAGTAGTAGCTGGTGCCTCAGAAAGTGTGCATATAACTGTATCATGTGACAGCCATAAGCCAATCACAGACTCATGTATGTAAACACTGAACTCTTGCACATGCTCAGTAGTAGCTGCTGCCTCAGAAAGTGTGCATATAACTGTATCATGTGACAGCCATAAGTCAATCACAGACTCATGTACGTAAACCGGGGTTAAAGGGACATGCATCCCACATTTATTTGTTCATGATTCAGGTAGAGCATGTGATTTTAAACAACTTTCCAATTTACTTGTATTATTAAACTTGCTTCAATCTTTTTTTATTCTTCATTAAAGGAGAAGCATTGTACTACTGGGAGCTAGCTGAACACATCAGGGGAACCAATGACAAGAGGCATTTATGTGCAGCCACCAGTCAGCTCCCAGTAATTCACTGCTGCTCCTAAGCTTACCTAGGTATGCCTTTTACTAAGGATAACAAGAGAATGAAGCAAATGTGATAATAGAAGTAAATCACGAAAGAAAAATGTTGTGTTTCATGTCCCTTTAAAGGCGCATAAGTTAAAAATAACATAATCAAGTGTTGCTCTTTCTCTTGCTATCATTTGTTAGAGCTGAGCTCCTGGCCCTAATAGCATACTGAGGTCTTAAACACTAGTTTACAGGAGAAACACAATCGATAGCGCAGGGTGTAAGATCTTGCGCTATATAGAACGCGCCATCTGGCATTAAAAGTGAACGGCTAAACAATTTAACAGGAGCAAACCCTGTACTTGTAATAGGTAGCACGTGACCAGAAGGAAACCATTATTATTCATAGTACAGCATCATTGGCTGAGCAATATCCAGCATGACCCCAAGAAGCCTATTAAATATAATTCTGTACTTGTATTATGAGAGCAAAAATAGATTGTGCCTGCGCGAGATTAATAAAACAATAGTGACAATATTTTTGCGCTTCACTACATGTATGACGTTGGCCTAGTCATCAAATCATGTTTGCAAAACTATCTAGTGGAATAATTTGCCACAGCATTGCAACTCAGATTGTGGGATTAAAAAGATTCTAACAGCCAGGCGTTGTGTGTCACTCTGTTCCAATCAATAGAGCAACCTATATCTTGTAACTATCAGACATCCCAACCTGCAAAAACTAATTTCAGGGAGGTGGCTTCTCCCGCTACTGCGCCGCCACCCCAAACCCCCCCCCCCTCCCAGTTATATATTGGACACCTATAAACCCTAAATAAGATAGAGACTTATCATTAAAGTAGCTTCCCACTAAAGGCACATTAAAAAAAAGTAGCTTTATTGCACAACCACATACAACAAACCTATTTTCCAGTGATCGTACACTTGTTGAATGCTTAAATATTTTAGAATACAAAGTTAATTTACGTGCAGTAAATAAGGTAGTATTTGTGTTTTATTTTATTAAAATCAGTGGGGGCTTTTTGGTTACTGATGCACGCTTTAAGGGTTCTATAACGCCCCAGCAACTAAAGGCATTCCTTAAAGAAACACTTTTCCGGATTTGGGCCACATTGGATCATGGTACTTGGAGTTTCAGTGAGATTGCATTCCATTTGCTGGCATCAGGGAGCCGCTATTACAATCAGGGAGACTCCCTGAACTTCAGGGAGGGTTGGGATGTCTGAACTATACACCTCGTGGCGCATTAAATTAGTTCCACTGTGACAAAATGAGAACAAAACACTTCTATAAAACAGTCAGCATTAATATCAGCAAAGCAGAAGTCTTAAAAACTGTTTAAGAGACAATATTATGAGCTTTCAGATAGCGAGACAGGAGATACTTCACAAGGACAAATTATACTTTATGAATTTCACATGCTTGGCTAAGTGTAAGTGAAAAGTCTCCATCACAACTCTAAAACACCTTGGAATGTAACATGGCCATCCCTTCATTTGTCTCAGCGAAATAGCAGAGACACCTTTTGCTCTATCCAGTGGGATTGTTTTACCGTAACAATAACAGACGTGCAAATATTTTACAGCTACAAACATTTACAATGACCATTTCTGAAGTCTTGCAGTTGTAGTTAGATGTTATTCCGTGTTGCTAATGGTTTGTGTTTGATATATTCTTTATTTGGCCACCTCAAGCAACTATAGATGCTAATGCCCGGAGTAGCCATAAATGAATGGGACAATTCCATACAGAGCTCAGTATCTGTGCACATCTCCGTATGCTCTCATGGAACAGAGCTACGTTTCAACAAAGAAGACCAGATATAAATAAAAGGTTGTTGTTTTTAATTGTAAGCTCTATCCGAATAATGAGTTTTATTTGGACTTCCATGTCCCTTTCAGCACACACCGTGAGAGTGGAATCACGATTAAAATGAAATTCTAGAGAGATATAGAGCATTTTACTTTGAAACTAGGATGTCCTACTAACTTTTTAAGGTGAACAAAGGAAGGCAGCTCAGTAATGAATTAGCGCCACAGGAAGAGACTCTTGTGTTTAATTGCACATAAGGTCTATATAGTTTTTGGTCTTAGCTCAGTAATGAATACAAAAAACAATATACTATATAAAATATTCAGTCTATAAAAGCTTTATTAACAATGTCTGCATTCTACTCAGAATCTTATACTATGCAAGATGTTTGCTCCACATATATACTTGATTTATTCAGACCTGCAGGGCACACAGGATTACTTTCAATGTTATTTTTAGACTGGGTAAAAACCCAATCCTTTTAGTTCACAGAAATCATTATGGAACAGAAGAGAAAGAAGACATAAAAGGGTTAGATTTACCCCATAAGCAGTAACAATGAGTCACTGTATGTTCAGGATTATTAAGAAGAGTGTGTACGGAAAGTGATATCGCTCAGTCAGTAGCGCTGTTAGGAAATACAGATTCATTTTGCCCATATTGACTAGCACCGCAGTTATAATTTAATGGGCAAGAAAGTGTATTTTAAAACATATTATAGAAAAATGAAATCTGTTGCCCAGAATAATCCGACTTTTAAGGAAAATTAAGCTAAGACATTCTCCATAAAAAGTGTTCAATTACCTTATTTATTAGAGTAGAACATGCAATGTAAATTCATTATCTGTTTTGCATACTTTCTGCGTCTTGCACAGCCCTGCTACATGCTACACATTGCAAAAATGAACTTACATCAGACCAAAGCAAAAGGAGACCAGGTAAACATTCTGGGTTCGATTTATCAAGCCATCAATCGTCCCCAATGCATCTGTTTCCGCTCGAGTCTTCAGGCTCGCCGGAAACAGGAGTTAAGAAGCAGTGGTCTTAAGACCGCTGCTCCTAAACTCGTCCACCACCTCTGAGGCGGCGGACAGCAATCAGCCTGTTCGTATACGATCGGGTTAAATGACACCCCCTGCTAGCCGCAAATCTGCAAGGGGCGGCATTGCACAAGCATTTCTTGTGAAATTCTTGTGCACTAATAAATGCTGACAGCGTATGCTGTCGGCATTTATCGATGTGTGGCTGACATGATCTTTGTTAAATGACTGATATACACTATGCTTTTACTACTTTTAATTTCCTATTATTATGTTGATATAACAAACACACATACAGACACACAAACATACACAGAAACACACACATAAAGACAAACAAACATATACATAATCATACACATAGGGGCCGATTTACCATCTGTCGGACAGACATGATACTCTGTAGCGATCATGTCCACCCGACATTGCTGAATGCCGACAGTCTGCATTTAACATTGCACAAGCAGTTCTGGTGAACTGCTTGTGCAATGCCGCCCCCTGCAGATTCGCGGCCAATCGGCTGATAGCAGGGGGTGTCAATCAAGACCGCTACTTTTTAACTCCTGTTTCCGGCGAGCCTGAAGGCTCGCACGGAAACAGGGCGATTAGGCACAATACGACCGATAATAAATCGCCCCCATAAAGACAAACAAACATGCACAGAAACGCACACATAAAGACACATAAACATACACAGAAACACAATCATAAAGACAAACAAACATACACAGAAACACACATAAAGACAAACACACAGAAACACACATAAAGACAAACACATAAAGAAAAACAAATATAAACAGAAGCACACACTGTTATACAGACACACAAACATACACATAAAGACACACATACACAGAAACAGACACATTTGCAGCTATATTTAATATAAATGTTTTAACATAACTTTTTATTATTTAGATAGATAGATAGATAGATAGATAGATAATTAATATATATATATATATATATATATATATATATATATATATATATATATATATATATATATATATATATATATATATATATATATATAGAGAGAGAGAGAGAGATAGATAGAGAGATTAGCTAGCTATATGATAGATAGAGTAACTAACCTGAAATGCCATGGAGTTTGCAACTGCCAAAAATATTCTGAGAGGGAGTTTTGCCTTATATGAGCGATGACTCCAAAGTCTGTGCGCACCCGCTGTCACCCCCAGGGCGCTCATCAAGAAGCAAAGCAGAGCTGTAAAAACAAATGGCTACAAGTTAGTATCTAAATACTCAAATGTAGTGTATTTTTCTGTAAAGTATCCTATCCAAACACAGCTGACCTTCAAAATACAAATTTTCCCAAAGTAATATGTAATAGAAATAAATGCTAACAAGTTTAAAGTAGCGCAAATTATATGCAGGTTTGGACCTAGTGACCCAAATGCAGAGCTAACTTATATAATAACAAACTTATGTTATTGCCCTTTATCACACATTTTATAAAAGAGATATCTCATACAGCTGATATAAAACACTGTTTGCAAATATAAATAACATGGGTGTCTCTAATGTTAACATTCAAATACTCCGATATACATAGTATCTGTTAGACATGTGCACAGCGGAAAATTTTGGATCGGTTCGAATTCGGATACATTTGAATGTTTTTGTTTCGGATTCAAATAAATTCGGATGTATTCAGATGTATTTGTTTCAGATTCGATTAGTAAATTGGGAAGTTCGGTATGTGTTATGTTGATTCAGATGGTTCCAAGTTACACAAACAGAATTTTTTCACTGTTCTATCTCACTAAATTTAATTTTTATACTGAATTGTGATTAGTCAATGGCCATTCATGTAACAAATATATCCAAACTAATTTGGATTTATTCGTTACAAATGCATTCGGATTAGTTTAGTTTCTTTGCTAGGGTAATTCAGAAATTAAAATTGATTCGAATCTCTGAATTTGGTGAATTCGTCCGAATTTTGATTCGGAACGAAACAATATGCACATGTCTAAAATCTGTCTGACTTATAAAATCTCCATACAAACATACATTCAATCAAACATTTAAGCAATCACAGAGCTCTGTGTAAAAATAAAAATAAAAACAATTATGCTCCGATAATTGCAACAACCTGTGTGTTTAAAAAGACATTCTTAGTTGGTTAAAGTTGCGGCTATTTAGCCATAAGTTGTTAGAACAATGTCTCTTTAACAACCTAATGTCTATAGATACAAGTTTAAGGAAAGTAAAACAAGGAGTTTTATTGTAGCGATACCTTAATGTTGTTTGTTAATCCTCATTCAGCGTTTCTTTGAATTTCGTCATGCAGCCAATCATCACGCTGCTCTTTCTCTGTGGATAATACAAGTTATTCCAATATGTGTGAATAAAACAACTGAGCGCTCAATGTAATCAAACTTAGATGTGATTGTCTCCTCTGGTGGGGTATCTACATGTTTCGGCTGTAAAGCCTTTATCAAGATCTTGATAAAGAGGCCTATTTATCAAATGTCTGTCGGACCTGATCCGACAGTGCGGATCAGGTCCGACAGACACCGCTGAATGCGGAGAGCAATACGCTCTCCGTATTCATCATTGCGCCAGCAGCTCTTGTGAGCTGCTGGTGCAATCCTGCCCCCTGCAGACTCGCGGCCAATTGGCTGCCAGGGGGGTGTCAATCAACCCGATCATACTTGATCGGGTTTAATTGTAGCGATCTCTGTCCCCCTGCTCAGAGCAGGCGTACAGGTTTATGGAGCAGCAGTCTTTAGACCGCTGCTCCATAACTTGCATTTCTGGCGAGTCTGAAGACTCGCCAGAAACACGGGCCCTCAAGCTCCGTTCGGAGCTTGATAAATGGGCCTCAAAGTCTTTACAGCTGAAACGCGTAGATAGTAGAATCTGATGGCTGAGCAAATCCACCACCAAACACTGGCTGACAGTTTTGCCAGAAAGGGACTAAAAGAAGAGGAAGCGAGTGTAAAACTTCTAGTTGTAGTACCCCATCGGAGGAGACATTCAGATCTAAGTGTTATTACTTTGAGCGCTCAATTGTTTTATCCATACATATTGGAAGAACTCGTATTATCTACAGAGAAAGAGCAGCGTGATGATTGGCTGCATACAGGTCACGCGATTGATGACGAAATTTAAAGAAACGCCGGACACTGAAAGGATTAACAAACAACATCAAGGTATCGCTACAATAAAACTGCTTGTTTGACTTTCCTTAATCTTGTATCTTTACACATTAGGTTGTTAAAGAGACATTGGGGTCAATTTATTATTGTGTGGATGGATATGATATGATGTAGCGTATCATGTCTGCCGCACATAGATAAATGCAGACTGCATACGCTGTCGGCATTTATCAATGCACCAGCAGTTCTTGTGAACTACTTGTGCAATGCCGCCCCCTGCAGATTTGTGGCCAATCGGCCGCTAGCTGGGGGTGTCAATCAACCCGATCGTATTCCATCAGGATGATTTCTGTCCACCGACTCAGATCAGGCGGACAGGTTATGGAGCAGCGGTCTTTAGACCGCTGCTTCATAACTTCTGTTTCTGTCAAGCCTGAAGGCCGCATCAATCTCCATACGGAAATTGATAAATATGCCCTATCGTTTCTAACAACTTGTGGCTAAATAGCCGCAACTTTACCCAACTAAGATTGTCTTTTTAAACACACAGGCTGTTGCAATTATCAGGACATTGAATAGCAAAACGTTTTTATTTTTACACAGAGCTCTGTGATTGTTTGTATGAAGATTTTACAAGTCAGACAAATATGTATATCAGAGTATAGAGACACCGATGTCATTTATATTTGCAAACTGTTTTTTATATCAGCTGTATGAGATATCTCTTTTATTAAATTTGTGATAAAAGGCAATAACGTAATGTTATTATTATATCAGTTAGCTCCGCATTTGGGTCACTAGGGCCAAACCTGAATATCATTTGCGCTACTTGTGGGCATTTACAAGTAGTGTCTGCTTGGTCGAAATGACCAGCAAGATATGATCATGTATATATCAGTAATATTGCCCGTATCATCTCCAAACAACAGATACTGCCATTGTGTTACCCAATATGTAAAGTAAGGTGATTTTAATCTGCAATTTGACTCTTTACTAAAGTGAAACAAATTCTATGTATTGTCATTACTAATTGTAAATACAAACTGCTTTCTGGTGAGATTATAGATTTAAATCTCATAATGAAAGCGTAACCACAAAACAAAAGCACCAGATATTGCTTTAGGAACCTGGCAGGTCTTATACATATAGCAACAGTGGGAAGCGTATCAGTATTGGTACCACTGGTAATTCTAGCTGGTTGTGTTGTTACTTATAATTTCAATTCAGAACTGTGACACCATCAAATCTCAAAGATGCCAGTTGCCCTGAATTTGCCAGCCAGTGCCTATTTACATGCCCTGAGCTCTACTCAGAACAAGGAGAGAGGCAAACGATAGTAAGCTTAAATTTGTAGTTCAATTTCTGTCCAAATCTGATCTTATCTAGGGTGGGAAGAAGATAGGTCCAGTTTTCATGTTCTGGTGAAAAACTCTATTAGTAGATAGTAGGGTAGATTTATAAAATGGCGGGCGGACATGATTCGCTGTAGTGAATCATGTCCACCCGACATCAATAAATGCCAACAGCATATGTATGCATATTAGCAGTCAACTGGCCTCTAGCAGGGGGTGTCAATCAGGGAGGAGGTGGCGGACAGGGCAGAGGTGGCGGACAGGTTATGGAGCAGCGGTATTACGACCTCTGCTTCTTAACTCTTGAAGGCCTGCTTTATTGGGCTGGTATTTGTGAAAACTAGAAAGATACATAGGTCCTTTATGCCACATGAGTTAGGGCCAGAGGCCTCTGCACCATGCAATACTTACTCTGTGTCCTTTGTCATGTACAGCTCTTCAACCTTCTAAATGGTAATATATGCTGTATTTCTCCAATAACGCAACTCCTGAACTAATTGCCTTATGACTGAGAAGCCAGTACCTTTCTAAAATAAAAGCTGCTTCTGTTTTAAGAGATACAAGATTTGTGCATATTCTGAGAATATTATCATTTGATAAACTTGCCTGCTTTTAATTAATAGGATTTCCACATCATTTACACTGACTTGCATGAGAAAATGAAAATACCAATGTGGCCCTCATTGTATAAATGACTGGACAGCCCTGCTCGCTGGCACCAAGTGTTATGTCATTGTGACCTATATGTATCCATTAGATTATGCACTATTTGCACAACTGCAGAAAGACTCCTATTTAATCTTAATAAAATATACTCCTAGCTTTGCTGCTTGAACTATAAAGAAGCAAGATGCTTATGTAATAAATAACATTAGAATATAATTATTTATAGACGGACACCATACAGAGCTGTGCAGTTCTGATAGCAAGAAGTAATGAGGTTATACAAGAGGTTGTCTGGGTTCTCGTCTTGTGATAGAGAATATAGGGTTTCAGTAAAGATTCTGTATAGGGTATATACCTGGGGCAAGCACACATTTAGCCTTAACATGTTTGTGTTAGGGTTGTAAGTTCCCTAAGTGTAATAAATGTATACTCCCTTGTTATGTACTCTACAATCTCATAACACTGGGTCAGATTTACTAAATGTCATCTGTAAAATACTAATGCTAATTTCAGTACTGGCTGGTTGCTGTATTTATTTAAAGGGCCATTATATTAAAAAAAATCACATGCTCTAATTCATTAAATAAAAGACTTACAGCCCTGAGCCTCTATTTAACCTCACAAAAGGGTTAAAAACATAATAGAAGCAACACTTGGGACCTACAGAGCATTACTAGTACTTAGCAGAAACTGCATCTGAACCACTTAGGAGCGGTAGTTACACAGCTCGTTTGTGCAACTAGTGCAGCTGATTGGATCAGCCGAAGTTTCTGCTTCGTACCAGCAGTCCTCTATGGCCCCTGAGCAGTACCTCAAAGGGGTTAAACACATTAGGCAAGATTACAAATGGTGCGCTACTTAGCACTTTCACTCATGCGCAAACACTGCTAGAAGTAAACTTAGTGCATAAGTTTGCACGCGTTTAACAAGTTGAAAGTAAAATGTTTGTGTGGGAGCGAAACAGATGGGTGCTAACTTCAGGACTTCAAATATCGCAACTGTGCTAACACATTTGCCCTATAGACTTCAATGGAGCACGTTATGGAAAAAAAATTACACATCGCTCATGCGCTAACCTAACACCACATTAGACCAAGTGCGCTTAACCCGGCATAAGTTATTCATATTTCACATAGAAGAAAATATTATTTTTATTTTAAATATATATTTATCTATATAATTATTTTAAAACAAATGTAATTTATATATTATTATATTATATATTAGCTATATATCTATATGAATATATACAGGTATAGATTTATATAGATATATATATAGGAAATATTTATTTAAAAATACAAAGCACATTCTACTATGTGAACGTACTATATTGGAATGTAAAATATTTACAGTAAATAAACATTAAAGCACATTTTAAAATATTAAAATTGAATACAAATTATTTTTCATGTTTTAAAGGGATGTGAAAACCAAAACTTTTCTTTTGTGGTTCAGACAGAGCAAAGCATTTTTCCTGTTTACTTCTATTATCATATTAGTTTCATTCCCATGATATTCTGTGTTAAAGAGATACCTAGGTAGCATCTGGAGCACTTCATGGTAGACATAGTACTTTCATTCATATGGGGGTCGATTTATCAAGCTGCAGTGGACAGGGGCGTACATATTCGCCCCTGTCTGCCGCAGCTCACCTCTGGCTGGCTGAATTCCGCTGCCGGAATAGAACGCAATTTTGCATTCTTGTGAAATGTCGCCCCCTGCTGTCAATCTCCCCGGTTGGACGAGACCAGGGAGATTGAAATTTGCCACCTTAGAGGTGGCGAAGAGGTCAGGAAAGCAGAGGTCTGATGGCCGCTGCTTCATAAATACAGACTGCAGGTTCTCTTGTCAGAACCTAGAGGGGCGAAAGGCTGGTGAAGCCTTTGATAAATCGACCCTATACTGTTTCAGAAATGAGCCAGCTCCTAAGCATACGTCACTGAAAATATCCAGCTGTGCTTCACATGCAATTGCAGAGAATAATGCTCACACTAAAACGGTGATAACTTTAACTAGAAGCATTTCTGCCATTACATTTATATTACAAATATGTTTCTATTCAAAGATGTAATTCATCTCTGCACATTTCAATTTTGACTGAAATGTCCCTTTAAATGTGTCTTGTAATTATTACCTTATGCTTCAACATACAGCACTGTGAATGAGATTTACACACAAAATGTAATGAGAATACAAGTATGACTAATTACCTGTTGGCTAGACTTTACACAAATGGGAAGATCTTAACCTTTCTGCTTTTATACTTTTGTACTTACAATTATGAAAATCAAACTGCAAAACCTTTCAAATGCCCATTTGGAAAAGTAAATAAAAATGCAGCTGATTTTAATGGGATTGAAACAGTGAGCAGAATAATTAAACACATCTCATTTCCCCCTAGCATGAAGTCTTAATGCCATATTCTGCTTAATCTGCACTTTCCGTTCTCTATTTTTCATGATGCCTGACAGTTTTTATGATAGTGGCTGCGTGTTCATGTAACTATGTGCTGTTAATCCCAATAAAACTGGTTACAGGCAGAGACAGTTTAACCCTTCAGTATACACAGGGCTCACTGGGCAGTTTAACTCTTCAGTATACACAGGGCTCACTGGGCAGTTTAACCCTTCAGTATACACAGGGCTCACTGGGCAGTTTAACCCTTCAGTATACACAGGGCTCACTGGGCACTAGAATCCCTCAAGAGCGCATTCAATGGTTCTGTGATTGACAAGGGCATAACATTTGTACATTATCTATTTGTAGATGCAGTTCTATAAACAAAATGAGATGTTTATGTTTTACCAAATGTAAAGGCCAAGTTTTAGGTAAATATTCTAAAAATGTTTATAAATAATAGTGGTATAACTGAGCGCACAGTGTGCATATAAACATGTTTTTATGCACAACAACTCATGTATAAATCACTTAATGTCTATAGAAACTGCCAGAGTCAATGACAAATCTTATCTTTTTTTGTATACAGCCCTTGAGGATACATAACTGGAGAAGGCGTTAATAGAAAGAAAGAACTGTACTGTACTTTACATGCAACAATAATTACTATAACTCCCTTACTTAGGAGGATGACCATTTTACTAGCTACATATTTGTACAAAATCCCATTCTTACGCCTGTTATATAGAGAATGAGGATGGGGAAGAAATGGTGCCCAAATCTCACTCTAGATCTATCTATCTATCTATCTATCTAGTCTGTCTCTCTGAGTCTTCCTGTCGGTCTATCTATCCCTCTATTGTCTATCTATCTCTCTATCTGTCTGTCTCTCTTTCTTCCTGTCTGTCTATCTATCTCTCTATTGTCTATCTATCTATCTATCTCTCTCTCTCTCTCTCTCTCTCTCTCTCTCTCTCTCTCTGTCTCTCTGTGTCTTCCTGTCTGTTTATATATCTATCTGTCTATCTATAGGTCTAGTCTGTCTCTCTGAGTCTTCATGTCTGTCTATCTATATATCTATCTCTCTATTGTCTATCTATCTTTCTATCTCTCTATCTGTCTGTCTCTCTGTGTCTTCCTATCTATCTATCTATCTCGCTGTGTCTTCCTATCTATCTATCTATCTATCTATCTATCTCTCTGTGTCTTCCTGTCTGTCTATCTATCTATTGTCTATCTATCTATCTATCTGTCTATCTATCTGTCTGTCTGTCTCTCTGTGTCTTCCTGCCTGTCAATTTATTATCTATCTAAACCAGAATCATCATTAGGTCTTGAGAACTTAATTTGAGCAATCATTTTATGATATAGGATTAATCTAAATTAAAAAAACATGTGTATGATGCCAACAATTAGTAACAGTCAAAATGTAACTAGATAGTGGGTAATACAAATACAATACCCAAACAATCGCAGGGCACACTCAGTCAACTCATGTGAAAAGTTGTTTTTTTATAGACATCCCAGACTACAAACACAAATTACCATAAACTTAAGAAATGATTAATAAATGCACATTACTGATACACATAAGTACAACACAGTGAATGTAGCAGAATTAGTAACAAATTAAAGTAACATCTGCAGATGTATAATGAGATGGCATCTACGTAATTGGGAACTCAAAGATAGTAACTAGTCCACAGTCACTCAAAGATCTGGAACCTCACACTGCAGTCATTCCTCACTGGCGCTAATTCAGGTACACATTTCAAGGGAACTAACAACCACAACAGAACTGCAGACAAAAATGAGTTAAGCTTCTATGGGTTATACTTCTGCTGGATGACGCGTTTTGCCTATACCCTTGTGTAGGCAGCATGGGTGTCTTAAGACCAGCTCCCCTAGTTTTCATCTGCTGATGTGCTAACTACCTGGATGGCAGCTTTTTGTAACGCTTATTGGTCTGTTGGCTGAATTCACTGTATTGCAGTTTGACGGTGGGGCACCCGGTTCTGGCTGGAGGTTGTGTAGGAGGTACAGCGTATCTGGTTACTCAGGCTTAGGTAACAGTGGGCTTTTTTCCCCATTGTGGATACCCTGCACAAACTGGTTTAACCACTGGGCATTTTACTAGTTCAGTTGTGGTCGTCTGTGCCCTTGAAATGCGTATCTGAATTAGAGTCAACGAGGAATTACGTTTTGTGAGTTTTTCCTGATCTTTGAGTGACTGTTGATTACTTTTTACTATCCTGGAACTCCCAATTACGTAGATGCCAGCTCATTATACATCTGCAGATGTTACTTTAATTTGTTACTAATTCTGTTACATTCACTGTGTTGTACTTATGTGTATCAGTAATGTGCATTTATTAAAGCGACAGTAAAGTAAAAATTAAACTTTCATGATTCAGATAGAGCAGTGATTTTAAATAACTTTCAAATTTACTTCTGTCATCAAATTTGCTTTGTTCTTTTAGTATCTTTTTTTTAAAGAGTAAAACTAGGTAGGCTAATAAGTGCTCAGAAGTGTGCACGTGTCTTTAATACTCTATGGCTGCAGTGTTTTGCAACATTATATAACAAAGCTACAAATAATGTTGCAAAACACTGCTGCCATAGAGTACTAAAGACACGTGCGCACACTCCTGAGCTCTTATGAGTCTACCTAGTTTTACTTTTCAATAAATGATACCAAGAGAATGAAGCAAATTTGATAACAAAAGTAAAATGGGAAGTTGTTTAAAATGTCATGCTCTATACAAATCACTAAAGTTTAATTTTGACCTTACTGTCCCTTTAATCATTTCTTGAGTTTATGGCGAGTATTGTTTGTAGTCTGGGATGTCTAAATAAAAGCACATGAGCGGACCGAGTGCGCCCTGCCATTGTTTGGGTATTGTATTTGTGTTGCCCACTTTCGGTTATATTTTGACTATTTAATGACTTTTTTCAGGAATGAGGTATTGAGCGAGCGCCATTAATCCCTTTTTAGTAACAGTGCTAAACTACTAATAGCAGATAAAGTGTTCTTACACCAAATCAAGGTCATTGGCTTTGCAGATGGTATAAAAACGATTCCATAAATTGCCCCAAAGTGTAGCAGCGACATCAGGATCACATTTCTCCAGACAATTTGTCTTGGGGGTTTAGGTCCAAGCTTTTCCTTGTACGTCTCATCAAAGATGTCATCTGTCATAACTCTGTCTGCTCCAATGTCTTCTGGTTTAACTGTGGCACTTTCCACGTATGTCTGGCTGCCTCTATACATGGTTGCGAAGCTCTGCAGACAAATAAAAACAAGATCACACAATTTGTTAATAGAAATAAAAATCACATTCTTTATGGTTCAGATAATCTTATTCCAGAGCTTTATTAAAAAGGCCTCAAATAGTTCTTGCTCTTACTAAAGTGCGTTCATACAAGTTGTTTTTTATTTTGCATAATTATTCCTTTTGGAACAAAAGTTGTCTTTATGTTATTTATGTAAAACAAACTCTGCAGCAACACTACTGAGCTTAGCAGACACAAATGCAGTCACACTTACTCTCCCTACACAGTTATGCTCTCCTGGAAAGCGGCTAAGGGCCCAATTCTCTTATTCTTTCACCAGAGACCTTTGAAATCAATCTATGCTGCTACATATTTAAAATCTATGGTTCAATCTTGGTAAGAAATTCTCACTTTCCTAGTTGTGACATCAAAGTAATATAGTTGTTTTCACTTCTCAGAAAAGTGAATGGTTTGAACTACTAAAGATCTATAAAAGTTCAATATTAAATCCATCAGTTTAAAGCGTAAACTGTAACATGTAAAGAGATTGGTCCTCTCATAAAAAATGAGTTAAAGATTATGTTATTTAAAGGGACAGTAAACAGTTTGAGACTGCAATATAAAATGCCTAATTATGCACAGTAAAACAACTTGTCAAAAGAAAAGTTCTAGGGGTTTTTATTTTATTTTTTAATTTTATTTTGTTAATTAACATTATCAGAAAGTACCAGAATCTTCAATTCTATACATCAATATAAATTTGTGTTTTTTTATAGTCCTTATAACATTTGCTACTGCAGTATTTTCCAATAAATATGCACATTATCTGAGTCAGCACCATACAACCTCTTTATGAACAAATTGCAGACGTATTCCAGTGAGCACCTCTAGGTGGTATCTTAATAGCGTTCTGACACTTTAGTACAGCAAGAAATGCCTATTATTAGAGGCAGTGATAATAATAATGTGTGTGAGGCTGATAAATACACAAGGAAGGAGAGGTGTTTAATGCAGGTGAAGGGGATGCCCCTCTGTCTTACAAAATGTGATTGACAAGATGCTGTGAATCTCACACACAGGGGGTAAGGGCTGGAAGTGCAACAGTAGGAGCTGTACATTCTTGTGCAAATAAAGATACAGATCTCATCTTAAATACAGCACCTTAGATGCTATTGCACTTGTACACATCACTCGCTTTACAACTTAATACTCTGACAACTGCCAAATGCATCATACTGTCTAACTGCCAAATGCAATGTATTGGCCTCTCCGAAATTACAAAAATGTCTGAACCCTAATTCTTGTTAGGCAGATATATATCATAAACTCTCATATGTTGCCTTCCCTTTATCACTAACAGGGCTCAGAACATTTCCTATGCTGCCTTCCCTTTATCACTAACAGGGCTCAGTACATCTCCTATGTTGCCTTCCCTTTATCACTAACAGGGCTCAGTACATCTCCTATGTTGCCTTCCCTTTATCACTAACAGGGCTCAGTACATCTCCTATGTTGCCTTCCCTTTATCACTAACAGGGCTCAGTACATCTCCTATGTTGCCTTCCCTTTATCACTAACAGGGCTCAGTACATCTCCTATGTTGCCTTCCCTTTATCACTAACAGGGCTCAGAACATCTCCTATGTTGCCTTCCCTTTATCATTAACAGGGCTCAGTACATCTCCTATGTTGCCTTCCCTTTATCACTAACAGGGCTCAGAACATCTCCTATGCTAAAAGGCAAAGAAGAAAAGGTGCCCATATGGTGTAGTACTGTATAAAAGTCTTCGTTTTTTTTAAAAAGTAATCGAATATTACTCACAAGTCTCCTAGCACTACCAAAGTGCTATATGCGCAGTCTGGACCTTAAATAAGCTGTCCAGTGAGCTCACTCCTCAATATGTGTTGTAAATGGTAGTCGTATATCGTCCGTGTAAAACCTCTTAAAGAGAGTATACTTTAAACAAGTGCTGGCATACTAATCCCAATGTGGTCACAATAGGAGGAAACGCAGAGGTGCATCCTGAGAAACTAAAACCTGTATATCAAGATTGTAGACACAAGGGATAATCGCAACTTAAACCTCCGTTTGGATATAAACAACACAAGTGAGGTATAATTGTAAAAGCACTGTATTAAAAACATACAATTGGTAAAATCACAATGTGTTTCCTCAGGTGAATAGATATAAAATGTAACATATCTAGCTTATAAAGACCATTGGCGTCCTCAAATAGTAAGTGCGCATGCGTCTGTCAAAAGACACCCCCCTCAAGCCCAATCATGATTCGATCTACAATTGGTCAAATGTGTCAGAGGTTGGCTTACGCATCATGCACCTGACTGGGGAGGCCACGGTGTACAGACTTGATTATACAAACAGACATATATTTGACATTCATAAATCTTTTAAATCTATCTTTGCAACACACTCCTAAGTACGGAACACATATGTAGCGAAAAGGTCATATTTAACCTCACAGACAGATGTCAATACATCAAATAAGCCATGTAATAGAAAAAGCTAAAAATAAATACAATATATATATATCTCCAGTACGTGTATATTAATAACTATTGGTAAATAAAAAATTATTATTATTATGATTTCCCTTGTGTTACGGAAAAATACCCTGCCCAAATAACATATATACATAAAGAACTAACCTATGTGTAACATTACATATATGTTATGACCTGTGCAATCATACTAAGGGATATAAATATTTATGAATAATTATATATACATATGTGTGTTCTCCAGCCATATTTGTGACCTATTCGTGTTATACTTCTAATATCTGAAGGTGTTAGGTGCCTAATAGTGTGTGTTACTATTGATCCTTTAACATTGCTTAATGCTCAAATGCTGCCATATCAATGTTTTCATTTAGACCAAATGGGGAAAGGGTTTTTAATTTCCATATCCAGAATGTCTCTCGTTGACTTAGTTTGTTGAATCTATTCACTCCCCAAGTATCTGCGATTTGTTCTATAGGGATCATTTTGATGACATCTGTACACTTTGAATGTTCACTGGCTATATGTCTAGGTATACTAAGTTTAATCAGCTTATGTTTGATATTCCTACTGAGTTCACCCCATCTTTTTTTGATGGGTCTACATGACCTTCCAACGTACTGTAAACCACAAATGCATTGCAGTAGGTATATTACAAAAATAGAGTCACATGTAAAGTGCATGTTAATCATAAATATTTCACAAGTCAAGTGGGAGGTAAATTCATTGACTTTACCTGGAATATAATTACACAAACCACAAAGTTTCTTCCCACATTTATATGTCCCAAATGGTTTCATTTTAAAACTAGTGTTACCTTGTATAGTTTTCTTATTTAAGTCAGTTTGAAACCGTGTTCTTGTCTGTCTAACATTACCCTTTTTTGCTAAGATTTTACTGGGAGCCAGTTTGTTCTTAAGTGTGGGTGCTCTTCTAAAGGTACATTGTGGACAACTACCTATTAGATCTTTTAGAATTCAGTCACCTTTTAAAATAAACCAGTACTTCTTTAGAATCCCTTCAATTATTCGGTAATTACTATTATACCCAGTGTATATCATTCCTTTTATCTCTTTTACTGTTGGTCTCTATTTTACTCATATTGGATTCATTAGTGTTTGATTTATTTATGATCTTATTGTCATTAATGTTTTTAGACTGATTCTTTGTAGTCAAAAATCACCCCTATCTTTCATTTTTGCCTTTTTATACCCTTGGATGATCAACTCTTCTGGGTATCCCCATTCCATGAATCTATCTTTTAAGATAAGGGCCTGTTTCTCAAACTCCCTAATGTCTGAACAATTCCTCATTCTACAAAATTGGTTAAACTGTATATTCCGTTTCCATGGTAAATGATGATTACTTCTGTAAAATAAATAGCTATTAGTGTTGACCTCTTTAAAGAATGACTTAGTAGCTACTGTCCCTTCACTGTACCAATATAGTATAAGATCTAAGAACTCAATACTCTCATGATTGATCTTAGAGGTAAAATTGATCCCCAGATCGTTTTGGTTTAGGTGTTCAATAAATGTATTGGATTTCATAGTATCCCCTTCCCAAATGAAGATCAAGTAATCGATATAGCGTCCATAGAACACCAGGCTCACCCCAAACTCCAAGGAAAATATGTATTTTTCCTAAAAAAAAACCATAAAGAGGTTGGTGAAACTTGGGGCGAACCTGGTGTCCATGGCCGTCCCTTTAACTTGTAAGAAATATTCCTCCTGATATACAAAATAATTGTGCTGTAGCACAAAATAGATAGACAATCAAAAAGTATTTTTGCTTGTCAGGAAGGTAAAGATCTTGATCTAAATAGTATCTCACTGCATTGATACCAAAACTGTGTTCTATGTTGGAATTTAAAGAGGATACATCACAGGGGGGCGTGTCTTTTGACACACGCATACGCACTTAAGATTTGAGGATGACGACGGTCTTTATAAGCTCGATATGTTACATTGTATATCTATTCACCTAAAGAAACAGTGTATCGCTGAGAAAAGCGCTGTGATTTTACCAATTGTAGGTTTTTAATACAGTGCTTTTACAATTATATCTCACCTGTGTGGTTTATATCAAAATGGAGGTTTAATTTGTTATTATTTCTTGTTCCTACAATCTTGATATACAGGTTTTAGTTTCTCGGGATGCACTTCTGCGATTCCTCCCAGGGGCGTATTATGGCCTAGGCCAATAAGGCACGGGCCTAGCGCGGCAGATTTGAGGGGGTGGCACTTTTTGGGGCCGGGGCACTCAAGAATTGGCCCTTTATTGGTGTCTAACTGAGTCCAGGCAGGGGCAACATTCCATCCACAATTCCACATCATAGACGCAGCCACGCAGCAAGTGACGGATGCTGCTTAGAGCTCAGCAGATCAAAAACTGGCCACAGCCACACTAATGCATGAGGCAGCAGCAGCTCTACTACGGATGGGTGGGAATGGAACCTCTCAGCAGTGTATTTTCACAGTAAGTCAGTCCTATTGTATACGATCTACTTCAGACCCCTTTATTAATGAAATGAAATGAAATATCGCCAATCGCTTAAGGCAGTAAAGATTCTTGCTAAAATACCGCTGGCACTGATGGGCTTGGCTTGCGAGAGAGGAAATAGAATTATCTGACACTCCAGTGCGGTGCACGCCGCAACGGCTTAAATATTTATTCCTGACAATTTAAACGGCACAAGGAAAGACAATCATCATTGTCACTGTGCCGTTTAAATTGTCAGGAATAAATATTTAAGCCGTTGCGGCGTGCACCGCACTGGAGTGTCAGATAATTCTATTTCCTCTCTCGCAAGCCAAGCCCATCAGTGCCAGCGGTATTTTAGCAAGAATCTTTACTTCCTTAAGTAGCGATTGGCGATATTTCACAACTGAACTCACAATTCATTAATAAAGGGGTCTGAAGTAGATTGTATACAATAGGACTGACTTACTGTGAAAATACACTGCTGAGAGGTTCCCACCCATTAGCTTCTGTCATAGAAAAACCCGGGCCTGAGTTTATGAATCAAACAAATTGGGGCAGAAGAATTTTGATTGCCTAGGGCAGCACAAAACCTTAATACGCCACTGATTCCTCCTATTGTGACCACATTGGGATTAGTATGCCAGCACTTGTTTAAAGTATACTCACTTTAAGAGGTTTTACATGGACAATTAACGACAACCATTTACAACACATATCGAGGAGTGAGCTCACTGGACAGATAGCACTTAGCATATAGCACTTTGGTAGTGCTAGGAGACTTGTGAGTAATATTTGATTATTTTTTTTAAAAAAAAACAAAGACTTTTATACAGTACTACACCATATGGGCGCCTTTTCCTCTTTGCCTTTTAGATTTCTTCTGTGGGTGTGATGCCACGACCATTCTGAAACTAGGCAGCTAGACAATCCCCTTTGGGACTGATTGCAAACAGGCTCAGTACATCTCCTATGCGGCCTTCCCTATATCACTAACAGGGCTCAGTACATCTCCTATGCTGCCTTCCCTATATAACTAACAGGGCTCAGTACATCTCCTATGCGGCCTTCCCTATATCACTAACAGGGCTCAGTACATCTCCTATGCTGCCTTCCCTATATCACTAACAGGGCTCAGTACATCTCCTATGCTGCCTTCCCTATATCACTAACAGGGCTCAGTAAACCTCCATTGCTGCCTTCCCTTTATCACTAACAGGGCTCAGTACATCTCCTATGCTGCCTTCCCTATATCACTAACAGGGCTCAGTACATCCCCTATGCTGCCTTCCCTTTATCACTAACAGGACTCATGCATCTCCTATGCTGCCTTCCCTATATCACTAACAGGGCTCAGTAAACCTCCATTGCTGCCTTCCCTATATCACTAACAGGGCTCAGTATATCTCCTATGCTGCCTTCCCTATATCACTAACAGGACTCATGCATCTCCTATGCTGCCTTCCCTATATCACTAACAGGGCTCAGTAAACCTCCATTGCTGCCTTCCCTATATCACTAACAGGGCTCAGTATATCTCCTATGCGGCCTTCCCTATATCACTAACAGGGCTCAGTACATCTCTTATGCTGCCTTCCCTATATCACTAACAGGACTCATGCATCTCCTATGCTGCCTTCCCTATATCACTAACAGGGCTCAGTACATCTCCTATGCTGCCTTCCCTATATCACTAACAGGGCTCAGTACATCTCCTATGCTGCCTTCCCTATATCACTAATAGGCTCAGTACATCTCCTATGCTGCCTTCCCTATATCACTAACAGGGCTCAGTAAACCTCCATTGCTGCCTTCCCTATATCACTAACAGGGCTCAGTACATCTCCTATGCTGCCTTCCCTATATCACTAACAGGGCTCAGTACATCTCATATGCTGCCTTCCCTATATCACTAACAGGGCTCAGTACATCTCCTATGCTGCCTTCCCTATATCACTAATAGGCTCAGTACATCTCCTATGCTGCCTTCCCTATATCACTAACAGGGCTCAGTAAACCTCCATTGCTGCCTTCCCTATATCACTAACAGGGCTCAGTATATCTCCTATGCGGCCTTCCCTATATCACTAACAGGGCTCAGTACATCTCCTATGCGGCCTTCCCTATATCACTAACAGGGCTCAGTACATCTCCTATGCGGCCTTCCCTGTATCACTAACAGGGCTCAGTACATCTCCTATGCTGCCTTCCCTATATCACTAACAGGGCTCAGTACCTCTCCTATGCTGCCTTCCCTATATCACTAACAGGGCTCAGTACATCTCCTATGCTGCCTTCCCTATATCACTAACAGGGCTCAGTACATCTCCTATGCTGCCTTCCCTATATCACTAACAGGGCTCAGTACATTTCCTATGCTGCCTTCCGTATATCACTAACAGGGCTCAGTACATCTCCTATGCTGCCTTCCCTATATAACTAACAGGGCTCAGTACATCTCCTATGCTGTCTTCCCTATATCACTAACAGGGCTCAGTACATCTCCTATGCTGTCTTCCCTATATCACTAACAGGGCTCAGTACATCTCCTATGCTGTCTTCCCTGTATCACTAACAGGGCTCAGTACATCTCCTATGCTGCCTTCCCTATATCACTAACAGGGCTCAGTAAACCTCCATTGCTGCCTTCCCTATATCACTAACAGGGCTCAGTACATCTCCTATGCTGCCTTCCCTATATAACTAACAGTACTCAGTACATCTCCTATGCTGCCTTCCCTATATCACTAACAGGGCTCAGTACATCTCCTATGCTGCCTTCCCTATATCACTAACAGGGCTCAGTACATCTCCTATGCTGCCTTCCCTATATAACTAACAGGGCTCAGTACATCTCCTATGCTGTCTTCCCTATATCACTAACAGGGCTCAGTACATCTCCTATGCTGCCTTCCCTATATCACTAACAGGGCTCAGTACATCTCCTATGCTGTCTTCCCTATATCACTAACAGGGCTCAGTACATCTCCTATGCTGCCTTCCCTATATAACTAACAGGGCTCAGTACATCTCCTATGCTGCCTTCCCTATATCACTAACAGGGCTCAGTACATCTCCTATGCTGTCTTCCCTATATCACTAACAGGGCTCAGTACATCTCCTATGCTGTCTTCCCTATATCACTAACAGGGCTCAGTACATCTCCTATGCTGCCTTCCCTATAACACTAACAGGGCTCAGTACATCTCCTTTGCTGCCTTCCCTATATCACTAACAGGGCTCAGTGCATCTCCTATGCTGTCTTCCCTATATCACTAACAGGACTCAGTACATCTCCTATGCTGCCTTCCCTATAACACTAACAGGGCTCAGTACATCTCCTATGCTGCCTTCCCTATATCACTACCAGGGCTCAGTACATCTCCTATACTCCCTTCCCTATACAGCTAACAGGCTCAGTACATCTCATATACTGCCTTACCAGCCTCACTGACAGGGCTCAGTACATCTCATATACTGCCTTACCAGCCTCACTGACAGGGCTCAGTACATCTCATATACTGCCTTACCAGCCTCACTGACAGGGCTCAGTACATCTCATATACTGCCTTACCAGCCTCACTAACAGGCTCAGTACATCTCATATACTGCCTTACCAGCCTCACTAACAGGGCTCAGTACATCTCCTATGCGGCCTTCCCTATATCACTAACAGGGCTCAGTACATCTCCTATGCTGTCTTCCCTATATCACTAACAGGGCTCAGTACATCTCCTATGCTGCCTTCCCTATAACACTAACAGGGCTCAGTACATCTCCTATGCTGCCTTCCCTATAACACTAACAGGGCTCAGTACATCTCCTATGCTGCCTTCCCTATATCACTAACAGGGCTCAGTACATCTCATATGCTGCCTTCCCTATATCACTAACACGGATCAGTACATCTCCTATGCTGTCTTCCCTATATCACTAACAGGGCTCAGTACATCTCCTATGCGGCCTTCCCTATATCACTAACAGGGCTCAGTACATCTCCTATGCTGTCTTCCCTATATCACTAACAGGGCTCAGTACATCTCCTATGCTGCCTTCCCTATAACACTACCAGGGCTCAGTACATCTCCTATACTCCCTTCCCTATACAACTAACAGGCTCAGTACATCTCATATACTGCCTTACCAGCCTCACTGACAGGGCTCAGTGCATCTCATATACTGCCTTACCAGCCTCACTGACAGGGCTCAGTACATCTCATATACTGCCTTACCAGCCTCACTAACAGGCTCAGTACATCTCATATACTGCCTTACCAGCCTCACTAACAGGGCTCAGTACATCTCCTATGCGGCCTTCCCTATATCACTAACAGGGCTCAGTACATCTCCTATGCTGTCTTCCCTATATCACTAACAGGGCTCAGTACATCTCCTATGCTGCCTTCCCTATAACACTAACAGGGCTCAGTACATCTCCTATGCTGCCTTCCCTATATCACTAACAGGGCTCAGTACATCTCATATGCTGCCTTCCCTATATCACTAACAGGGATCAGTACATCTCCTATGCTGTCTTCCCTATATCACTAACAGGGCTCAGTACATCTCATATGCTGCCTTCCCTATAACACTAACAGGGATCAGTACATCTCCTATGCTGCCTTCCCTATATCACTACCAGGGCTCAGTACATCTCCTATACTCCCTTCCCTATACAACTAACAGGCTCAGTACATCTCATATACTGCCTTACCAGCCTCACTGACAGGGCTCAGTGCATCTCATATACTGCCTTACCAGCCTCACTGACAGGGCTCAGTACATCTCATATACTGCCTTACCAGCCTCACTGACAGGGCTCAGTGCATCTCATATACTGCCTTACCAGCCTCACTGACAGGGCTCAGTACATCTCATATACTGCCTTACCAGCCTCACTGACAGGGCTCAGTGCATCTCATATACTGCCTTACCAGCCTCACTGACAGGGCTCAGTACATCTCATATACTGCTTTACCAGCCTCACTAACAGGCTCAGTACATCACATATACTGCCTTACCAGCCTCACTAACAGGGCTCAGTACATCTCCTATGCGGCCTTCCCTATATCACTAACAGGGCTCAGTACATCTCCTATGCTGCCTTCCCTATATCACTAACAGGGCTCAGTACATCTCATATACTGCCTTACCAGCCTGACTGACAGGGTGCTACAATGCATGACATACAAATAGTAAAAGTTTGGTTCAGTTTTTTTGTAGTTAAACATTCTAGAGCAGATCAGAATACAGTTACTATTCTTATACTTTAGGGAGAACATGAGTTTTTTTGTAAGCACCAAGATAAAAAAAGAACAATCTTGCAAACAGATATTAAAGGTTATAAGGACACCTAATACTTATGAAAAGAGATAGACCTGTACTGGGAATATTCTGTACAGATTTGTGTGAAGTAATAACATGAGAGCAGTCAGCCATTGTCATTATTACATTAAACTTTCATACAGTGCAGCCAGAACTGGTGGGTGCACAACAGAATTCTATCCTAGTGTCTCAGTATCTCCAGTTAGCAGGGATAATAAATATATATATATGTAATTGTATAAACCAATATGAAGCTCAATATGACGTCACAGGATTTGTAAAATTGTTGAATTTTACATTATTTAGAAGAGATCTGAATGGATCATTAGTTAATACATTTTATTGGGAAAGCAATCTAAATATATAATTTAATGGACGTGCAACCCTAAAGACATGGTCTCTGAGTTTCCAAATATCTGATGTCATTTTTTTTTTATTCTCAGGAAAATTTTAACGACAAAAAATTAACATTTTATCAAACAAAAGAAAAATCTATGCTATTTTTTTTTTAAACTGGATCATCAAATAGAATTAACCATAAATCTTTACATTGCAGACCAGTTGTCTATATAACGTTTTCTTCCTTATAAAGCAAAAAACAGACATAGAAAGACTAAAATATTACACGTGTTGCCAGCTAACCCATCTTATTGCAATATGGCAGCTTATGGAAAAACACAACTAGTCACATATTTGTGGGGGGGGGGGGGGGCTGTAAGAACCCAGAGGGTAGATACACGATATGATCTGCCCTATATCACTGCATATTATACCCCATACCTGGGGAGAGATCTGATCCTGGCAGAATAGCAGAAGCTGTAAAATATTAATGTCAGTAAATAACAAGGGGCATACTGCAGTATATAATGTACCCACTAAAGGCTGCACTTTATTCATGTAATCAGATTGATAGATTTGATCATTAATATCTCACACAGAACCTAATCTGATAGCAGCAACAAGAAAGCTCTCAGCTGCAGGAATAGTAACGCAGCACAGAAATAAGCACAATGGGTTTGCTTGTCAATAATCTCAACGCAGTGAGAATTTAGATAGGAAGGCGTGGAGCTGCCCTGTGATGTCTAACACAAATGTTCCAAAACACACAACAAATAATATAATCTGATACAACATTGTATCCGTTTTACACAATGTATCCAAGATGCACAACCAAATCTGCAACACAAGCTGTAGATGATGCAATGCACTTCTGCATTATAGAAAAGCACCGGCTGCCAATAACGGCTATTGTGTATAGATCTAAACATAATACAGTCACCACTGTACAGCAACAGCTAACACAACAAACACACAACATGCAGCACAATAAGAGAGATGAACCGTACCTGGGGTGTGAAGGAAGCTCAGCTGGCAGTGCAGTGTCTGTTCACTTGTGTGTCAGCTCTCAGTCTGTGCCTCCCCCTTACAGTGACACAATGCTGCCAGGCCTTGGTACTGAGGTGTCACACTGAGGGTTTGTCTTTTTACTCTCAATCAGCTTCCCTTCAGGTCTCACTGTGTGACAGTGTGTGCTGTGCTGTGTGTCAGTGTGTGTCACTGTGTGACAGCGTGTGCTACTGTGTGACAGCGTGTACTGTGCTGTGTGTCAGTGTGTGTCACTGTGTGACAGTGTGTGCTGTGCTGTGTGTCAGTGTGTGTCACTGTGTGACAGCGTGTGCTACTGTGTGACAGTGTGTACTGTGCTGTGTGTCAGTGTGTGTCACTGTGTGACAGCGTGTGCTACTGTGTGACAGTGTGTACTGTGCTGTGTGTCAGTGTGTGTCACTGTGTGACAGTGTGTGCTGTGCTGTGTGTCAGTGTGTGTCACTGTGTGACAGCGTGTGCTACTGTGTGACAGTGTGTGCTGTGCTGTGTGTCACTGTGTGACAGCGTGTGCTACTGTGTGACAGTGTGTACTGTGCTGTGTGTCAGTGTGTGTCACTGTGTGACAGTGTGTGCTGTGCTGTGTGTCAGTGTGTGTCACTGTGTGACAGCGTGTGCTACTGTGTGACAGTGTGTACTGTGCTGTGTGTCAGTGTGTGTCACTGTGTGACAGCGTGTGCTACTGTGTGACAGTGTGTACTGTGCTGTGTGTCAGTGTGTGTCACTGTGTGACAGTGTGTGCTACTGTGTGTCACTGTGTGACAGTGTGTGCTGTGCTGTGTGTCAGTGTGTGTCACTGTGTGACAGTGTGTGCTGTGCTGTGTGTCAGTGTGTGTCACTGTGTGACAGCGTGTGCTACTGTGTGACAGTGTGTGCTGTGCTGTGTGTCAGTGTGTGTCACTGTGTGACAGCGTGTGCTACTGTGTGACAGTGTGTACTGTGCTGTGTGTCAGTGTGTGTCACTGTGTGACAGTGTGTGTCACTGTGTGACAGTGTGTGCTACTGTGTGACAGTGTGTACTGTGCTGTGTGTCAGTGTGTGTCACTGTGTGACAGTGTGTGTCACTGTGTGACAGTGTGTGCTACTGTGTGACAGTGTGTGCTGTGCTGTGTGACAGTGTGTGCTACTGTGTGACAGTGTGTACTGTGCTGTGTTTCAGTGTGTGTCACTGTGTGACAGTGTGTGCTACTGTGTGTCACTGTGTGACAGTGTGTGCTACTGTGTGACAGTGTGTACTGTGCTGTGTGTCAGTGTGTGTCACTGTGTGACAGTGTGTGCTACTGTGTGTCACTGTGTGACAGTGTGTGCTACTGTGTGACAGTGTGTGCTGTGCTGTGTGTCAGTGTGTGTCACTGTGTGACAGTGTGTACTGTGCTGTGTGTCAGTGTGTGACAGTGTTTACTGTGCTGTGTGTGTCACTGCTGTTTGCAGTTCTCACTGTGTGGCAGTGTGTGCTGTGTGTGTCACTGTGTGACAGTGTGTGCTGTGTGTGCCACTGTGTGACAGTGTGTGCTGTGCTGTGGGTGTGTAACTGATGTTTGGGTCTCGCTGTGTGCCACTGTGTAACAGATATTGTACCCCCCTGTGTGTAGCAGGTATTGTACCCCCTGTGTGTAGCAGGTATTGTACCCCCTGTGTGTAACAGGTATTGTACCCCCTTGTGTGTAACAGGTATTGTACCCCCTTGTGTGTAACAGGTATTGTACCCCCTTGTGTGTAACAGGTATTGTACCCCCTTGTGTGTAACAGGTATTGTACTACCTGTGTGTAACAGGTATTGTACCCCCTTGTGTGTGTAACAGGTATTGTACCCCTTGTGTGTAACAGGTATTGTACCCCTTGTGTGTGTAACAGGTATTGTACCCCTTGTGTGTAACAGGTATTGTACCCCTTGTGTGTGTAACAGGTATTGTACCCCTTGTGTGTAACAGGTATTGTACCCCTTGTGTGTGTAACAGGTATTGTACCTCTCTGTGTGTCTACCAGGTACTGTACCCCCCCTTGTTTAACAGGTATTGTAACCCCCTATGTTTGTACCAGATACTGTACCCCCCTTGTGTAACAGGTATTGTAACCCCTCCTGTGTGTGTACCAGATACTGTACCCCCCTTGTGTAACAGTTATTGTACCCCCCTTGTGTACCAGGTATTGTACCTTTCTGTGTGTACCATGTAATGCACCCCTGTATTTGGGTGCCAAGTAATGTACCCCCTGTGTGTGCAACAGATACTGTACCCCCCTGTGTAACAGTTATTGTACCCCCCTTGTGCACCAGGTATTTTACCTTCCTGTGTGTACCAGGTAATGCACCCCCTGTATTTGTGTGCCAAATAATGTACCCCCTGTGTGCCCCCTCAGTGATACAGCCAGTTGCAGAGATCAGCCTGGTGCCTGTGATCCCCCATAGAGTTCTCTCCTTGCTGACTGTGGGGATTGTATTGATAAAGTGATGCCTGTGAATTCATTCCAGTAAGAGCTGCATCAGCCTATTGGCTCAGAGGAATTTGGTGCCACATGCTCCGGCTCCTGCCATTGGTCCCCATCTATCTGCTGACTGCAGACTGCTGTGCTCCTGAGTGCTGCAAGCTCCGCGCATGCGCACTGCCCCCTCATTGCCCCGGCTCCCAGCAGAGCCACTGAAGCGCTCTGTTTCCCACAATGAAGAAGATGTGGCGTGTTGTGACCGACAGTTACCTCTCCTGCTGTGTGGTACAAGGCTATATACAGCAGCAGCAGCAGCCTGGTACACACAGGGTTAAACACGCCAGTATCGGCGTCATCACATGCACTTCATATATTCTAAGCACTGCAAAGGGCCAATCCCATGCTCTGTATTACAAGGGGTTAATCGTATACCAAGCACTGCAGAGGGTTAATAACATTACATTGCAAGGGGTTAATCATAAGAAGCTATGCAATGCAAAGGGTTAATAACATGATCTACATTGCAAGGGGTTAATCATATGAAGCTATGCAATGCAAAGGGTTAATAACATGATCTACATTGCAAGGGGTTAATCATATGAAGCTATGCAATGCAAAGGGTTAATAACATGATCTACATTGCAAGGGGTTAATCATATGAAGCTATGCAATGCAAAGGGTTAATAACATGATCTACATTGCAAGGGGTTAATCATAAGAAGCTATGCAATGCAAAGGGTTAATAACGATCTACATTGCAAGAGGTTAATCATAAGAAGCTATGCAATGCAAAGGGTTAATAAAATGATCTACATTGCAAGGGGGTTAATCATAAGAAGCTATGCAATGTAAAGGGTTAATAAAATGATCTACATTGCAAGGGGGTTAATCATAAGAAGCTATGCAATGTAAAGGGTTAATAAAATGATCTACATTGCAAGGGGTTAATCATAAGGAGCTATGCAATGTAAATGGTTAATAACGATCTACATTGCAAGGGGTTAATCATAAGAAGCTATGCAATGTAAAGGGTTAATAACATGATCTACATTGCAAGGGGTTAATCATAAGAAGCTATGCAATGCAAAGGGTTAATAACGATCTACATTGCACGGGGTTAATCATAAGAAGCTATGCAATGTAAAGGGTTAATAAAATGATCTACATTGCAAGGGGGTTAATCATAAGAAGCTATGCAATGCAAAGGGTTAATAACATGATATGCGTTAGAAGGTGTTAATGAAAACATGCTGTGCTCCCAAGGGATAGTCACGTGATCTACTATGCAAAGCTAAGGATGAATAATTCACGGCAATGAAGAGGTTAAGCACGTGTCATTTAGTGCAAAGGGTTTATTTACATGTCACAGACTACAAGGCAGTAATGTCACATCATGCGTCTAACCATAGCAGTTTTATTACATAAATGCTCACTCATGTCAAGTACTGACTCACTGGTGGATACACAAACTACTACTATAAGGGGTTAAAAGCTGTAGAGACTGACAAACAAAGCTATTGATGTCACTACAATTTCATACAGATAACATTAGTTTGTTTACTTTTTCACTGGGAACTTCACAGATCTGTATGTGTTTATTACATTATTACCAGATCCATTCTACCCCTCCCCCCAAATCTGAGTCTAAGTGGTCTTTTCATCAAGAAGTGAATGGCAGGTGAATTCATTTGAATACCTTCTATTAATTATGCACTATGAAGGGCTACACCAATGAATATTTCCTGCAAGAGAAGCTGAGATAGCCCTGCACAATGTGTACAAATCACCTTAATATGAGAATTGCAGGTTATATGCAGCATTAACTGTGCATTGTGCAGGGCTAAATCATCTCCTCTTGCAGGAGATACTGGGTTTGGCCCTTGATCATGCTTAGCTAATGACAGATTTTAAATCATCTGCAACTCATCTCTTTGTGAATAGAGCCCTAAGTGACTACATTTACAGTAACCCAGTAACCCAGAATCACAACAGTGTAGTTAAGATTGCTTCTGCAGCCAAGTGACTCTCTTTGGCCTTGAACAGCATACAGCTGAGCTATATGTTTAGTGCAACCTGTGAATACATTTAGCTATGGGCAAGTGGTCTAATTCTATTCACTGGTTGCCAGAGAAATTTTGTACAGATAGCTTGTCAGTGTATTATGTGTAAATATGAGACACATTTAGCTCTCATCACAATGCTATCTGGTTTGCCCCTGCTCTAAAGGGTGATGTTAAAACAAACAATAGTGACTGCACTGTTTTTTGGACCTGGATGGAAGTTACACAAACATGCATTTCCTGTTTAAAAAATACAATTTACTGCTTTTATCAAATAGATATATTTTAATGTACTATATTTTAAGTAAAGTGTTAAACTATAGTTACACTTACATGAGAGCTCCTAGTTGCTCCAGATAAGGATGTGGGGGTAGGTAAGAGGATACATGTGTATGCCTGATCTGATTGGTTAACATATCCATTTCATTTGGAGCAGTAGGAGGGTACCAGGTACACAGCTTAGACCATTGTTTCTCAACCGTGGCCCTCAAGTACCCCAACAGGGCAGTTTTTTATAGCTGAACTAGAGCACAGGTGAAATAATCATCTTATGGATGAGAGCAGGTTAGTAACCATGGTTACTGATGAGCTGATTACCTCACCTGTGCACTGGTTCAGCTATAATGAAAACCTGGCTGGTTGGGGGTACTTGAGGACCACAGTTGAGAAACACTGGCTTAGACTATGTATTTAACCCATATCATTTTGGTTAAACCTATAGTAACACAATGAAGTTTTCTATACAAATAATACAATAGATCATGTTAGTTTTACACTAGACTACAAAATGAGCCATAAATGTTAAAATGTGAGTTCCCTATAATTAGTTAATGAAAGTATAAAAGCATTGCAAAAAGAATGTATTATTTATTTTGTCTGCTTGTGCTCTAGTTGATGAGGAGATTATGCAATTTGGATGTCATGGCTACATATTACACAATGATGTGAAAGAACAGCACTTTTACAGCTAACACTATTTGCCCACAATTAAAGTGATGCAATAAACTCACCAGGATGGTCAAGTGGTTACATTTCTTACTGCACTTGATAACAAAACCACACACATCATGCTAGCACAGTGATTTTAACATTATTTTGTTTTAAAATGTTTATTTGATATGCATATCTTTTTCAATGCAGTGCTTAGTTACTGCTATATACACAGTAATGGCATATATAGGAAATTGGCTTTTTTTGCAATGTATGTATGTATGTATGTATGTGTATATGTGTTTGTATGTATGTGTATATGTGTATGTATGTGTGTATGTATGTATGTATGTGTATATGTGTTTGTATGTATGTGTATATGTGTATGTATGTGTGTATGTATGTATGTATGTATGTATGTGTATATGTGTTTGTATGTATGTGTATATGTGTATGTATGTGTGTATGTATGTATGTATGTATGTGTATATGTGTTTGTATGTATGTGTATATGTGTATGTATGTGTGTATGTATGTATGTATGTGTATATGTGTTTGTATGTATGTGTATATGTGTATGTATGTATGTGTATATGTGTTTGTATGTATGTGTATATGTGTATGTATGTGTGTATGTATGTATGTATGTATATATGTGTATGTATGTATGTATGTATGTAGGTATGTGTATGTGTGTATGTATGTATGTATGTATGTATGTGTATATGTATGTATGTATGTGTATATGTGTATGTATGTATGTGTGTATGTATGTATATGTGTTTGTATGTATGTATGTATGTATGTATGTGTATATGTGTATGTATGTGTGTATGTGTGTATGTATGTGTATATGTGTATGTATGTGTGTATGTGTATGTATGTGTGTATATGTATGTGTATGTGTGTATGTATGTATGTATGTGTGTATGTATGTATGTATGTGTATGTGTGTATGTATGTGTGTGTGTATGTATGTATGTGTGTATATGTATGTGTATACGTGTATGTATATATATATATATATTATATATATATATGTGTGTGTGTGTGTGTGTGTGTTTATATGTATGTGCATATGTGTAAGTATGTGTATATCATACATACAATCTTGGTATCTATCTGTCTATCTTTCTATCTATATATTTCCATCTAACTGTATATCTGTTTATCTATACATTATCTATGTATCTGTTTATCTTTCTATCTATATATATATATTATTATATAATATATCTACATATCTATCTACCGTCTAGACACATAGATGGTAGATAGATTGATTTTTTGATAGGTTGATTGAAAGATAGAAATAGACAGATAAACAGATAGATATAGAGAGATAAACAGATACATAGACGATACATATATTGATAGATAGATAGATAGATAGATAAATAGATAGACAGATAGATACATAAGATAGATACATAGATGTTAGATGGATTGGTTGATTGATAGTTTGATAGAAATATGCAGATAGATAGATAGATAGATAGATAGATAGATAGATAGATAGATACATAGATAGAAACATAGATAGATAGATAGATAGATAGATAGGTAAGAAGAGGTGATGCTAAAAGTTTGTTATACTTTAAAATGCAGCCAGTTGAATAAATATAATGTTGAAGCACTGTGAGCAATGTATAAAAAAAATAAAATAACTGTTAACTAATATTATTTGCACTTACCAGGGAGGTTTCAAGCAGGGGAGAACCTTGGTGCTTCAGGATAAACCTAAAAGCAGAACAGAGAGTTTTTATCACCGAATCCCCAAATTTATAGCCAAGATCTCATATCTGGGGTTGATCTGCCCCTTATCTCTAAACCCCACCTTCTGGGCATGTTCTGGCATTTCACTGCCACTGTACAGTGGGGCAGATAACACAGCTGTAAAAAGGCATCACATAATATATAATCTATGTCTTCAGATACCAGCCAGAGATTTTTTTATGATTTCTGAGTCTAAATTTCAAAAGAATAATTTTGTCACCCATTCCAAAGCATGACAAACCAAAGTTTATGTTTATTTGCTTGTGATCATGCCATGGGTTGTGTTGCAAGATGCAGAGAATAACACAATCTCCAATCATAGTTACATCAGGGAATGTCTGGATGCAGCACAGAAATTTGTCACAGTTAGAAAGTTCAAAGTCTTGTGGTGGAAGTCATGAGGGTCAATCTGAAGAGCAGATTAAAGTTCAAACTTTCATGATTGTATTTTTGCCAATACATTTATTCAGTAATTACATTTATATGAGTGTATTTATCACAGGTTTTAGAAAGTAATGTGCTGTGTTATTTATTAGGCTACAGAACTTTTTTTTTTTAAACGGACACTGAACCCAATTTTTTTTCTTTCGTGATTCAGATAGAGCATGCAGTTTTAAGCAACTTTCTAATTTACTCCTATTAAAAAAAAATCTTCATTCTCTTGGTATCTTTATTTGAAAAGCAAGAATGTAAGTTTAGATTGCAGCCCATTTTTGGTGAACAACCTGGGTTGTTCTTGCTGATTGGTGGATACATTCACCCACCAATAAACAAGTGCTGTCCAGGGTCTGAACCAAAAATGGTCTGGCTCCTTAGCTTAGATGCCTTCTTTTTCAAATAAAGATAGCAAGAGAACGAAGAAAAAAATGATAATAGGAGTAAATTAGAAAGTTGCTTAAAATTGCATGCTTTATCTGAATCACTAAAGAAAAAAAAAATGGGTTCAGTGTCCATTTAACTTAATTGGTTTATTTCTAATACAACCACTTTATATTGTAGTTTGAAAGTGTATACAATTAACAACTTTTAAGCACTGTACTCACCCAAACATGAACACTATAGAAAAATCTCTTAAAACCACAATCCCTCCAAAGCAATGCATCTAAGAACAGCTGAAAAAAAGATTGTATTTTCTTTTGACCCAGTATATTTTGGATCTAAATTATCTTAGATTTTGATAAACTCTCTAGCAGTTTTTCACAACATACCAGTTTTGACATTTGGTTTATCTTAGACACAGGTGATATATGTACACAAACAAGCTGTCTATGCAAATGACATTCTTTAAAACATATATGTGCTTACACAAAACACAAAAACATGTTCCTTCATTTGAAAAAGCTGTGCAAGCCTTTGCAATATTACCCCAAGTTAGATACAAAGCTGGGAGATCCACCTAGTAGACCCTTAATTTCTATAAATAATAGTATCAAAAATATTGTCATCAAATGCTTCCCAAAGTCTCAGTTTAAAGCTTCATATGTGCAGTCTTACATCAATATTTTCTAGAAAATGGTCACAATAATCCAAATAAACAAAAGTGTTTTACTCTTGAATCTGTGTCATTAATTGTACAATTATTTCAAATTAAATAGGAATGATTGAAAATGAGGTCATTTTCTTGAGAGTTAATTTGCTGCCACTATTTATTCCAATTTATTACTGGGTCCTTATAAGAATTTTTCATGTAGTCCAGATCACATTAGGTACAAACCTTCTCATAGAGGGCATACTAATAAAATAAATCAGGAAGCAACAATCTTTTTATGATTTAATTGACTACATAAAGTAATACAATAGGAATTAAGTTTACATGTGAGATCAGTGATACATATTTGTGTTTTTTCGATATTAATATATATCTGTGGAAAATATAACTTAAATCAGCAGACATTTTAGGAAAATTAATTAAAATATGAAGGATTACTAATACTTAAAGGGACAGTGTACGTTAAATTTGTCTCTCCTTTAGTTTGTTCCCAATTATAAATTTTATCTTCTGGACTGTACTAAAAAGTGTTTACATATAACTCATTTACCTTTATTTCAACATTTAAAATATCTGATTTTGTCTATGGCATCTCTACATATACTGAAAGTTTCTATACTTAAAGGGACACTGAACCCAATTCTTTTCTTTTGTGATTCAGATAGAGCATGTAATTTTAAGCAACTTTCTTATTTACTCCTATTATCACATTTTCTTCATTCTCTTGGTATCTTTATTTGAAATGCAAGAATGTAAGTTTAGATGCCGGCCCATTTTTGGTGAATAACCTGGGTTGTTCTTGCTGATTGGTGGATAACTTCACACACCATAAACAAGTGCTGTCCAGTGCCTGAACCAAAACAATAGCCTGGGTTCAGTGTCCCTTTAAGTCTTGGCGGTAAAAAGGCTAGCGGAAATAATTACACTCCCAGTGGGATTTAGGAGAGATAAGTAATAAAATGCTAATTTTCAATTTTTCTCTAATGAAATAACGCTCTATGCTCAGGTAATCTGTTTGTGAAGCAGAGAATATAGCCAGTGCAATATAGCCCTGCATGACACAACAGTGCTGCATCATTTACACTTTGTGCACTGTTTTTTATGTTAGTTTACACTTCAGATTAAGTTTTATTACATTTAAACTATGCACTTTCAAGTTTGTATTTTATTTTGTGTATAACAGTGTATTTAGGATTATGATTTTACAAATTCTGCTAATGCTTTCACAGTTTCTGTGTAACCTTAAAGGGACAGTATACACAAATTTTCATATAACTACTATAAAGAAGAATATGCACAGATACTGATCTAAATATCCAGTATAAAACCTTTTAAAAACTTACTTAGAAGCTCCAGGTTTAGCAATGTTGATGAGATTAGCTGGAACACCCAGTGAAAGGGGCTGGGGGCAGATACTCTCCCCCCCTTCCCTGCATATGAAAAGACAGATTAGACAAACAGGAGCCAGCAGTAGTCTGTAAACGCATGTATGCATCTGACACTTTGGGGCTTGTTTAGGAGTCTGAAAATCAGCACAATGTTATTACAAAATAAGCAAAACTATAGATTGTTACAAAAACATTTACCGATGGGCTAGATAAATAGATAAACTACATAATATTTATGTAAAGAAAAATCTAGTGTACAATGACCCTTTAACAAATTAGGATCACATTTTGCATATGTATATGTATATTTTACAAATTACATTGTACTTTGTATTTCTTCTTCATTACTTCATTACTTTCTATGGGCCCGATAAGTAAAGATTCTCTCGTATGGAGAGAAATTATAGTGCAGACTTCACAGGGGCTGAACTCACTGAATCCTATAAGAAAAAGAAACGAACCTGGAAAACCAGAGAGATGAGAGATGCCTTCAATAGAAAGTAATGAAGATCTCTGGGATAAAGTATTCTACACAGGAGAAAGAAATTAACTGGAGAACACCTGGGGCTGATATAAAGGCTCAGTTTGAATCAATTACAAATTAAGCTGAAAAGTTTTCACTACAATTTAACTTGCTTTTGCCTATAGTTTAGTCTATATTACTTTTCTGTCAGTTAAATAAATGTGTTGTGAATTTTGAGTAAGCTTCACCTGCATAAATCTGGCAAGAAAAATCAGTGAGACTGGCTTGTTTAAAATGGTTACAGCATTTCACAAGACTTGTGAGAGAGCTTCAGACATACCCTGGGAACTCCCCTCTTCAGCCCAGGTATTTTCCCTGTACCTCCCACTTTCCGAAACTGTCAGTTTTAGTTTACAATGGAGCAAATACAAAGTGCAATGCAATTTGGAAAAGATACACAGAAATATACAAAGCATGATCCTAATTTGTTAAAGTAACACAGAAACTTTAAAAACATAACCAGAATTTATAAAATCACTGCTGCATCTAAATCTAAATCTGAATGTATTAAAATATAAAAGAGAAAGTGCAAAGTTTAAATGTAATAATATTGAAAGGACACAATCTAAAGTGTAAAGTTATATAAAATACAATGCACAAAGTGTAATTGTAACAAAACTCTCATATCATGTAGTGCTATATTGCACTGGACTTGTCTCTCCTTCAGATACAGGGCCGTAAATTCAAAACCTCACCTCTCAGGCGAAATATTCTAAGAAGTCTCGTCGGTACGTTGAGGCCCTTATAAATTTTAGAAACACAAATTTTATCTTGAGAACTGTTTATGTTGCTATATAGTGTTCTTTATGTGAAAAAGAGACTCCTACATTACAATACAAGGTCTTAAAATATCTGATATTGAACAGGTATTGGGTTCTTAGCATTAATATTACACAGTTATACAATGATTTCTTGGTTCTGATATCGCATAGTAATACTTTGGGTTCTTGGCTCTGATATAACACAGTAATACGTTGGATTCTTGGTACTGATCCTGCACAGTAATACATTTGCCGGTCTGTAGGGTTTGATAAGTAACTAAGGCAAATCAGGCTCGCCATGAATACGCTGTGGAATTCCAGCGTATTTGCGGTTGACAGCTTGATAAATAGATGCCATTGAATGCAATTAAAAAAAAAAAAGATCAATTTACCTCTATTATCAAATCTACTCGGTTCTCTTGCTTTCCTTAGTTGTAGAGGAAACATAGGTAGCATCAGGACCATGTAAGTATCAACACTCTATGGCAGCAGAGTTTGCAACAATGAGTGTCACAATATTATACATTGTTACAAACTGCTTCCATAGAGTGACAATGAAACATGCTTCTGAGCTCCTATGAGCCTACCATGGTTTACTCTTCATCAAAGGATATAAAAAGAATAAAGCAAATCTGAAAATAGAATAAATTAGATTTTTAATTGCATATTCTATCTAAATAATGACAGTTCAATTTTGACTTTAGTGTTTCTTTAAAATACTGTTAGCTGGTGTTGGCATTAAACAAATACTGAATATAAATTACCTCAGCTGATAACTATCTATATCTATCTATCTATCTATCTATCTATCTATCGATCTATCCATCTATCTATCTATATATCTATCTATCTATCTATCTATCTATCTATCTATATATATATATATATATATAATGTTTTTATAGGATTTTAAATAGAGACCCATCCCGCGCATGTGCAGTTCCCCCAACACATGCATATGCTGCCAGTGACTACAGGCGACCAATAGACTAACTAGTGAATGTACAAAGGATCTATAGCTATATCTGTCGCACGGATGATGAACACTATTAAGAAAACTATAAAGAATTATGTCAGTTGATAGTTGTGTTTTTCAGTAAATTTATCATTTAAAAACAACAAAAACTCCTAACTTGTGTAAAGCTTTTGCAAAAATCCCAGTGATTTATTCATATACTTTTCAGCGCTGGTAGTTTTGTTGATCAGTAGTTTGTTTATGAGCTGACAATTGAGCAATTGATAGGATAATCCATTGTTAGTGGCTGCAAGCACAGACAAGTTCCGTCTCCAATGCTCGGCTGACAAGGTCTAAACCTTTATTGATGGGTGTGACTTGTGTTCACTAATGTATTTTATCCCTCAAAATTTTTTTTAATTAAGGTTTCCTCTCACCCAGAGATGATTCTTGACCACAACATTTAGGGGATACGAAAAAGGGGTACAGTTCTGGACCTCGTTTTCTACTGCCTCTTCCTATCGTTGTTTATCCCACATTTCCCTCTGTCCTTCCTCTGCATAGAGCACTGGGTATGTAAATGGAAAATAGTTTGTAAATTCAGGGCAGCTGGCACCTTTGAGTTTTGGGGTGCTACAGTAATAAATGGGGGACCCAAAGTACCACACAAAGCACTAATAGCCCAAAACAACCTTTCTCTACTTTTTGCTTCACACATTGTATTCCGTAATGTTTTCATTTTTTATTGGCCTTGATCTTGTTTTCGCAAAGAGATGGCTACAACAATACAAATAAAACTATTCTCTATTATTATGACTGTAATGCATTGTAGGATGCACATAAGGTGCTAAATTATTAACCAATATTGTGCCCATGCTAAAAAGCACGTGTATTACGAAAACGCATTTGCTTGAGCGCAAACTAAATTTGTGAGCATCGGATTATTGCGAGTGGAGACTTTGCCTAAAAAGTAAGAGTTAAAAAACATGTGCACCAAACATAGCATAAATATATGGATCACCACACTAAGATACAATCCTAACCTCTTCTGACCAGATCCCCCACTGAGATATAATCCTACATCTGCTGACCAGATCCCCCACTGAAATATAATCCTAAATCTGCTGACCAGATCACCCACTGAGATATAAACCTAACCTCTACTGGCCAGATCACCACTGTGATTCAATCCTAATCTCTACTGACCAGATCCCCCACTGTGATTCAATCCTAACCTCTACTGACCAGATCCCCCACTGTGATTCAATTCCAACCTCTGCTGACCAGATAATCACACACACTGTGATTCAATCCTAACCTCTGCTGACCAGATTATCACACACACTGTGATTCAATCCTAACCTCTGCTGACCAGACCATCACACTGGGATTCAATCCTAACCTCTTCTAACCAGATCCCCCACTGAGATTCAGTCCTAACCTCTACTGACCAGATTCTCCAGTGAGATTAAATCCTAACCTCTCTTAACCAGATCCACCACTGTGATTCAATCCTAACCTTTGCTGACCAGATCACCGCACCACTGAGATTCAATCCTAACTTCTGCTGACCAGATCCCACACTGAGATTCAATCCTAGCACCTGCTGACCAGATACCCCACAGTGATTCAATCCTAACCTCTGCTGGCCAGATTACCTCACCACTGAGATTCAATCCTAACCTCTGCTGACCAGATGACCACTGAGATTCAATCCTAACATCTGCTGACCAGATCCCCCACTGTTATTCAATCCTAACCTCTGCTGACCAGATTACCACTGATATTCAATTCTAGCATCTGCTAACCAGATCCCCACTGTGAATCAATCCTAACCTCTGCTGACCAGATCCCCCACTGAGATTCAATCCTATCCTCTGCTGACCAGATCACCACTGATATTTAATTCTAACCTCTGCGGACTAGATCCCCCACTGTGATTTAATCCTAACCTCTGCTGACCAGATCCCTCACTGTGATTCAATCCTAACCTCTCCTGACCAGATCCCATACTGTGATTCAATCCTAACCCCTACTGATTAGATCCCCACTGTGATTCAATACCATCCTCTGCTGACCAGATCATCACACACACCGTAATTCAATCCTAACCTCTGCTGACCAGATCATCACACACACTGTGATTCAATCCTAACCTCTGCTGACCAGAGCATCACACTGTGATTCAATCCTAACCTCTTCTTACCAGATCCCCCAATGAGATTCAATCTTAACCTCTTCTGACCAGATTCTCCACTGAGATTAAATCCTAACCTCTGCTGACCAGATCCCCCACTGTGATTCAATCCTAACATCTGCTGACCAGATCACCTCACCACTGAGATTCAATCCTAACTTCTGCTGATTAGATCCCCCACTGAGATTCAATCCTAAAACCTGCTGACCAGATACCCCACAGTGAATCAATCCTAACCTTTGCTGGCCAGATTACCTCACCACTGAGATTTAATCATAATCTCTGCTGACCAGATCACCACTGAGATTCAATCCTAACATCTGATGACCAGATTCCCCACTGTGATTCAATCCTAACCTCTGCTGACCAGATCACCACTGAGATTCAATCCTAGCATCTGCTGACCAGATCCCCCACTGAGATTCAATCCTATAATCTGCTGACCAGATCCCCCACTGAGATTCAATCCTAACCTCTGCTGACCAGATTCCCCACTGTGATTCAATCCTAACCTCTTCTGACCAGATCACCTCACCACTGAGATTCAATCCTAACCTCTGCAGACCAGATCACCACTGAGATTTAATTATAACCTCTGCTGACCAGATCCCCCACTGTGATTCAATCCTAACCTCTGCTGACCAGATCACCACTGAGATTCAATCCTAACATCTGCTGACCAGATCATCACACTGTGATTCAATCCTAACCTCTGCTGACCAGATCACCACTGAGGTTCAATCCTAACCTCTGCTGACCATATCCCCTACCAATATTTATTTCTAACCTCTGCTGATCAGATCACCACTGAGATTCAATCCTAACCTCTGCTGACCAGATCACCACTGACATTCAATCCTAACCTCTGCTGACCAGATCCACCACTGAGATTCAGTCCTAACGTCTGCTGATCAGATCACCACTGGCATTCAATCATAACCTCTGCTGACTAGATCCCCACTGACATTTAATCCTAACATCTGCTGACCAGATCTCCCACTGTGCATCGATCCTAACCTCTGCTGACCAGATCCCCCACTGTGATTCAATCCTTACCTCTGCTGACAGATCATCACTGAGATTCATTCCTAACCTCTGCTGACCAGATCACCACTGACATTCAATCGTAACTTCTGCTGACCAGATCCCCCACTGTGATTCAATCCTAACCTCTTCTGACCAGATCCCCCACTAAGATTCAATCCTAACCTCTGCTGACCAGATTCCCAACTGAGATTCAATCATAACCTCTGCTGACCAGATCACCACTGACATTCAATCCTAACCTCTGCTGACCAGATCACCTCACCACTGAGATTCAATCCTAACCTCTGCTGAGCAGATCACCACTGACATTCAATCCTAACCTCTGCTGACCAGATCACCACTGACATTCAATCCTAACCTCTGCTGACCAAATCACCTGACCACTGAGATTCAATCCTAACCTCTGCTGACCAGATCACCACTGACATTCAATCCTAACCTCTGCTGACCAGATCCCCCACTGAGATTCAATCCTAACATCTGCTGACCTGATCCCCCACTGTGATTCAATCCTACCCTCTCCTGACCAGATCACCTCACCACTGAGATTAAATACTAACCTCTGCTGATCAGATCACCACTGAGATTCAATCCTAACCTCTGCTGACCAGATCACCACTGCAATTCAATTCTGACCTCTGCTGACCAGATCCCCCACTGTGATTCAATCCTAACCTCTGCAGACCAGATCACCACTGAGATTTATTTATTACCTCTGCTGACCAGATCCCCCACTGTGATTCAATCCTAACCTCTGCTGACCAGATAACCACTGATATTCTATCCTAACATCTGCTGACCAGATCATCACACTGTGATTCAATCCTAAACTCTGCTGACCAGATCACCACTGAGGTTCAATCCTAACCTCTGCTGACATATCCCCTACCAATATTTATTTCTAACCTCTGCTGATCAGATCACCACTGAGATTCAATCCTAACCTCTGCTGACCAGATCACCACTGACATTCAATCCTAACCTCTGCTGACTAGATCCACCACTGAGATTCAGTCCTAACCTCTGCTGACCAGATCACCACTGACATTCAATCATAACCTCTGCTGACTAGATCCGCACTGACATTTAATCCTAACATCTGATGACCAGATCCCCCACTGTGCATCAATCCTTCTGACCAGATCCCCACTGAGATTCAATCCTAACCTCTGCTGACCAGATTCCCCACTGAGATTCAATCATAACCTCTGGTGACCAGATCACCACTGACATTCAATCCTAACCTCTGCTGACCAGATCACCTCACCACTGAGATTCAATCCTAACCTCTGCTGACCAGATCACCACTGACATTCAATCCTAACCTCTGCTGACCAGATCCCCCACTGAGATTCAATCCTAACATCTGCTGACCTGATCCCCCACTGTGATTCAATCCTATCCTCTCCTGACCAGATCACCTCACCACTGAGATTCAATACTAACCTCTGCTGACCAGATCACCACTGAGATTCAATCCTAACCTCTGCTGACCAGATCACCACTGCGATTTAATTCTGACCTCTGCTGACCAGATCCCCCACTGTGATTCAATCCTAACCTCTGTTGACCAGATCACCACACTAAGATACAATTCTAACCTCTTTTGACCAGATCCCACACTGAGATATAATCCTACATCTGCTGATCAGATCCCCCACTGAAATATAATCCTAAATCTGCTAACCAGATCACCCACTGAGATATAAACCTAACCTCTACTAGCCAGATCGCCACTGAGATTCAATCCTAACCTCTACTGACCAGATCCCCCACTGTGATTCAATCCTAACCTCTCCTGACCAGATCCCCCACTGTGATTCAATCCTAACCTCTACTGACCAGATACCCTACTGTGATTCAATCTCAACCTCTGCTGACCAGATCATCACACACACTGTGATTCAGTCCTAACCTCTGCTGACCAGCTCATCACACACACTGTGATTCAATCCTAACCTTTGCTGAACAGATCATCACACTGTGATTCAATCCTAACCTCTTCTGACCAGATCCCCCACTGAGATTCAATCCTAACCTCTGCTGACCAGATTATCCATGGAGATTAAATCCTAATCTCTGCTGACCAGATCCCCCACTGCGATTCAATGCTAACCTCTGCTGACCAGATCACCTCACCACTGAGATTCAATCCTAACTTCTGTTGACCAGATCCCCCACTGAGATTAAATCCTAGCATCTGCTGACCAGATCCCCCACTGTGATTCAATCCTAACCTCTTCTGACCAGATTACCTCACCACTGAGATTCAATCCTAACCTCTGCTGACCAGATCACCACTGAGATTCAATCCTAACCTCTGCTGACCAGATCACCACTGTGATTCAATCCTAACCTCTGCTGACCAGATCACCACTGAAATTCAATTCTAGCATCTGCTGACCAGATCCCCCACTATGAATCAATCCTAACCTCTGCTGACCAGATCCCCCACTGAGATTCAATCCTTTCCTCCGCTGACCAGATCCCCCACTGAGATTCAATCCTAACCTCTGCTGACCAGATCCCCCACTGTGATTCAATCCTAACCTCTGCTGACCAGATCACCTCGCCACTGAGATTCAATCCTAACCTCTGCTGACCAGATCACCTCGCCACTGAGATTCAATCCTAACCTCTGCTGACCAGATCACTGCAGAGATTCAATCCTAACTTTTGCTGACCAGATCACGTGTATTTCAAGTTGCAAGAAAATGCATATGCTTGAGCGCAAACTAAATTTGTGAGCATTGGATTATTTCGAGTGGAGACTTTGCTTAAAAAGTAAGAGTTAAAAAACATGTGCACCAAACATAGCATAAATATATGGATCACCACACTAAGATACAATCCAATATCATGTGATGGCTGTCACATGATATAGTTATATGCACACTGTCTGAGGCACCAGCTTCCTACTGAGCATGTGCAAGAGTTCACAGTGTATACGTATATGAGTCTGTGGCTGATGAATGTCATATGGTACTGGGGGCGGCAAATGGAAGACATTTCAAATGTATCAACAAAAAATATCTATTGCTTATTTAAAATTCAGAGTATGTTCTACTGTATTATGTTTTACTGTGCATTTATTGGTTATGCAATTCTACTGTATCTCAGGGTCCTATAATTTGAGCATTGAAGGATCTGCTTAAAAAGACCCATCACAAATCACATGTACAAATAATCAGAAAGCACAATAGACATTGGTGTTTAAATGGACATTCCAGACAAAATTGTAATGCACACAGATGTATTTCATTTTTGAATAGGAAAATGTTTGCAAAAATAAATGTATTAGAAAAATGATGGTAGAAAAAGATATAGCTGTTTTAAGATTATACTTAAGTATATGGGGCCCATTTATCAAAGGGCTTGCGGACCTGATCCGACACTGCGGATCAGGTCCGCAAGACCTCGCTAAATGCGGAGAGCAATACGCTCTCCACATTTAACATTGCACCAGCAGCTCACAAGAGCTGCTGGTGCAACGCCGCCCCCTGCTGACTCGCGGCCAATCGGCCGCCAGCAGGGAGCTGTCAATCAACCCGATCGTATTCGATCGGGTTGATTTCCGGCGGTTCCTGTCCGCCTGCTCAGAGCAGGCGGACAGGGTTATGAAGCAGCGGTCTTTAGACCGCTGCTTCATAACTTGTGTTTCTGGCGAGTTTGAAGACTCGCCAGAAACACGGCCCTTCAAGCTCCATACGGAGCTTGATAAATGGGCCTGTAGAAGTTTACATATAAGTATGCTCTGTGCACTGGCATTTTAAACACAGCATGTGTTCAGAGAGCTTTAAGTGTTTATATTATCTGGCAATGACTCAATTTGCCCCACTAAAGATCTGAGCAGCTGCAGTATTTAAAAGGCTGGTGCACTGAGAATATCTAGCTATGCTTCACCTGCAGAGAAAAATGCTAACACTAAAACAGTAATAACTATAAAAAATGATGTCAATACATGAATATTGTAAATAAGTTTTTTTTTCAAAGATTAAATTCATGTATATACAGTACATCTCAATTTTGACTGGAAAGTTCCTTTAAATGAAAATAACAAGATAAGATTATGTTCAGCAGCCAAGTGGTTAACAGCTGAGCCAGCAAAAACAAAATGTGACACTTGCGACGGACCAATTGAAAGGCAGAGAGTGAAGTAACCCAGACGGTGACCTGTGCTGGCCAGTTCGTTGGGTTTGGATATTATGTAAGATTTGGAGCACAAGTAGCCTCTAGTTCATCAAAAACTGTTACATTTACTGTGAGGATTTTGTAATTCCAGTGTCCTCTTTTTACAGCCAGAGCTACAGCAATATGAGTGGTTGCTTTATCATTTATAGGGACATTAAATGCTTATTGTTTCCTCTGATGCATCTGAAAGAGGTTTTAAAAAAAAATTATCACAGGTTTTAATTTTTTTAAATTCATTTTCTGTGTTAAAAAATCTTTTTGTATTTATGTTTGACAGATGTATCAGTGTCTTCCAATAGTTATGAGTGTGAGTTATTTTTATCAGCTTGTGAGCGAGCAATCCTAGAGAAATATTCTGCACAAACTTCCTATAAGTTTCAAAATAAATTCAAACAGGTTTATCTTAAACTTTTCCTGTACAAAATGTGTTTAAATTGTGCTCATTGATATGCATAGATGGTATAAATGTAATATATTCTTTAGTTTTACATTTATATTGCTGTGTACAGTATCTAGTAGCTCTACAGCCACAACATAGCATTTAAACAAATGTCTAATACAGATGAAGATTTAAAATTCCTACTATCTGTTTTTAGCTCTGAGGTCAGCACCATTTACACATCCTGTGTGACGAGTTTGGATAAAACTAAACCTCTGATTTTTGCATTCACATAAGTTCTTTTCAACTTGCAGGTACTTGCTCTTATAGGATCAGAGAAACTACTTCTAATCTCTTATGGGCACGGTCATAATTTCATTTAAATGTAAACGATATACTCACCACAATATATAAGCTCTCTAAAAATGGGAAAATAACAGACATTGAACTTTTCAAAAACCTTTAATTCTATAAGTAACAATAAGATAGAACTAGAGATGTTAGTATTTAACTTCATTTCCTACGTCTTTCAAATGATGTCCCCAAACCATGTTAATAATTTCTTCCCATATATATATATACAATCTAATAATTAATTTGAACAATTTGAACCAATGCATACCAGTTACATTTTACTAGAGTTCTTTACTTTCACAATTAATATCTACAATTCAGTTATTAAATGTAAATAAATATTTTGGGTTCGATTACAAGGGGGGCGCAAATGATTGTACTCAGGTTTTCGCAACAGTTTTCGGGCCAGTTAAATTTGGCTCATATTACAAGTTGGGTGCAATTGCGATTAATGCTAGAATTATTTCCGCAATCTCAAAGCTATGGTTAACTGTTTTGTGAAAATAAAAAGTGTCACAAAACACATCAAATACATTACAAATTACACTTACAATCACTTATAATAATATTGTCTAATAAAGATTATTTAAATAAAACATTGCACAAAAAAGTTATAAGGGTTCAATGATATGAGGTCTCAGGTGTTAGAACAAAAAAAGAAGGCAGGCAAAGGGCTTTACCCTAGAGATACATACATATACATGTCTAAAGATGGATATGTATGTACTTAATTAAAGCTATTTTGCTTCTTTCAAGACCAGTGAGTTCTGTCTTCTATTACCTATATCATAAACTGCATTCAGCACCCTGGCAACGATACATCTGTTCGTGAGAGTGCACCTATCTCTGCAAGTATATATATATACAGATGTATTTATGTTTTTATATGTGCGTTTATGTATTTACAGAAATATATACACATATAAACACATAAATAAATATGTATCCCATTAAGTAGATGAAAACATGTAAAAACATATTTCTACAATATTCATATTAATTAGAGGTTTTAACTATGTATTTATTGTAAATATTTCACATTCCAATGTTCTGCACATTGGGGAATATGTTCTAAGTATTTATAAATAGATATTTGTATCTATATCTGTATATATCTATACCTAAGTATAAATATATATATATATATAGGTATTTATGAATACGTAGAACATATTCTGTTATGTAAAGAACATTACAATAATAAATATTCATATTTTCATGTTGGGTTAGCACAAATGAGAATATTGGATTGTGTTTGTTATCTAGACCTTTGTGTTTTTAGTTTGGGAAAAACATCCTTAAAGGGACTGTCTATTCAACATTAAACTTTAATGATTCAGAAAGGGTGCACAATTTTAAACAACTTTCCAATTTACTTTTATTATCAAATTTGATTTGTTCTCTTGGTATTCTTTGTTGAAAGCTAAACCTAGGTAGGCTCAAATGCTAAATTCTAAGCCCTTGAAGGCCCCCTCTTATCTCAGTGCATTTTGACAGTTTTTGACAGACAGTGCTAGTTCATGTGTGCCATTTAAATAACATTGTGCCCATGCACGTGGAGTTACCTAGGAGTCAGCACTGATTGGTTAAAATGCAAGCCTGTTAAAAAGAATTAAAATAAGGGGGCAGTCTGCAGAGGCTTAGATACAAGGTAATCACAGAGGTAAAAAGTATCTATACTATAATTGCGTTTGTAATGTCCGTTGCCGTCGGCAGTTGCGCACATTTTCGGAATCCACTGGGATGCATTGAAGGCAAAAGGAGCATTACAAAAAAAACAAAAAAGCACCCACAATAAGTATTAAAACCCCCCAAAAACAAACGCATGCAATAAGTATGAAAAAACACCTAACCGCCCACAATAAGTATTTTTTTTTTTTTTTAAAAACTAAGCGCCCACAATAAGTATTAAAAAAAAAACAGCAACTTCCTAATAAAAAATTATTAACCCCTAAATCCGCAAACCCCAACATCGCAAACTACCTATAACATCTATTAACCCCTAATCCGCCAACCCCCCACAATGCATTAAACCTAATTTACCTATTGACTTCTACATCACCACAACGCAAAAAAACTAATTTAATGAGTAAGCCCCCTAACCTAACACCTCCTCCGTATCAATAAGTCTTTGAAAAAGGTACTCCAGCCTTGGCAGATTAATATAAGCTGACCTTTATTATACCATGGTCCACAAGAAAAACAATGTTTCAGACCCTCATTAGGTCCTTAGTAATGTCTACCTGAGTATACAAGGAAGATTACCTTTATACCTGTACACAGGTGTGAATCAATCACCCATTAATTACATCACAGCGCCATCTAGTGTGAACAAATATTATATCACTTACAAAGACAGTACTTCTAATCTTAAAGGGGCGGTGTATATAATGAGTGATAGAAATAATACAAACTATACAATTAAAATATTGAAGCAGGCCATAACATCAGCCAATTACGCTTTCAGATTATTGATAGGGTGGACACCCTTAGGAGGGGTGGTGATAGAGAATTTCTCCTAAAAGCTAGTGAAATGTATTGGAACAACAAATTGCAAACCTTGAAACCAATGGGCCTTAATAAAGATTTTGACTGGTCACTCTTTAGATAAATACCTTTTTACCTATGGGTTGATAAAGTGGTAATAAATTGCATAAAATTATATATGATGTTTGTATAGATTCCATGTAGAAATACTGTTTCAAAATGTGTTCATATACTCTGCCACATGATCCCTGCATCTGTTCCAATACTCGGTATGATTATGATTATATTTGATCTTACAATGCTGCTTCTCATTTTTTAACTGTATGCATATTGACTATATGTATATATTTTAAATGTATAGTTTGTATTTTTTTTTATCACCCATTATATACACCGCCCCTTTAAGATTAGAAGTTCTGTCTTTTGTAAGTGATATAATATTTATTCACACTAGATGGCGCTGTGATGTAATTAATGGGTGATTGATTCACACCTGTGTACAGGTATAAAGGTAATCTTCCTTGTATACCCAGGTAGACATGACTAAGGACCTAATGAGGGTCTGAAACGTTGTTTTTCTTATGGACCATGGTATAATAAAGGTCAGTTTATATTAATCTGCCAAGGCTAGAGTACCTTTTTCAAAGACTTATTGATATGGAGAGGGTGACTGACTCCTTGCTCCTGTGCCTAATTGTTGGGTTGCTGTTCCCCAATTATTCTTACCCCCTAAATTAACCCCTTAATTACAATGAAAATAAATTATTACATTACAATAAAAAATACAAAAAAATTACATTACATTAATCTAATTATAGAAAATAAAAAAACACTATCATTAAAAAAAAGTAATAAACAACACTATCGAAAATAAAAAAATTAAACCTAATCCCTATGAAAATAAAAAAGCCCCCCCCCCCCCCACCAAAATAAAAAAAACTTACTAATCTAATGCTAAACTACCAATAGCCCTTAAAAGGGCTTTTTGTAGGGCATTGCCCTTAGTTTAAGAGCTCTTTTACATTACAAATAAACAAAGTCCCCCCTAACAGTAAATACCCCCCCACCCACCAAACCCCCCAAAATAAAAAAAAACCTAACACTAAAATAAACCTAATCTACCAATTGCCCTGAAAAGGGAATTTGTATGAGCATTGCCCTTAAAAGGGCATTCAGCTCTTTTGAGATTTGCCAAAAAAAACCTAATCTAAAAAAAACAACGGCTAGATTACGAGTTTTGCGTTAGGAGCTGTGCGGTGCTAACGTGCAGTTTTCTCTTGCCTGCAGCGCTGGTATTACAGGTTTTTACAAACCCGGCGTTAAAAGGCAAGAAGTGAGTGTAGCAAAATTTTGCTCCACACTACACTCCAATACCACGCAGCTTAAGTCAGCGGTGAGCTGGTCGTACGTGTTCGTGCACGATTTCCCCATAGACATCAATGGGGAGAGCCGGCTGAAAAAAGTCTAACACCTGCCAAAAAGCAGCGTAAATCTCATTAACGCAGCCCCATAGATTCCTATGGGGAAACACATTTTATGTTTACACGTAACACCCTAACATGAACCCAGAGTCTAAACACCCCTAATCTTACACTTATTAACCCCTAATCTGCCGCACCGACATCGCCGACACCTACATTATACTTATTAACCCCTAATCTGCTGCTCCCAACATCGCAGACACCTACATTATATTTATTAACCCCTAATCTCCGGCCCCCAATGTCGCCGCAACCTATCTACACTTATTAACCCCTAATCTGCCACCCCAAACATTGCCGCCACTATATTAAATGTATTAACCCCTAAATCTATGTCTAACCCTAACACCCCCTGACTTAAATATAATTTAAATAAATCTAAATAAAATTACTATAATTAACTAAATTATACCTATTTAAAACTAAATACTTACCTATAAAATAAACCCTAAGATAGCTACAATATAACTAATAGTTACATTGTAGCTACCTTATGGTTTATTTTTATTTTACAGGCAAGTTTGTATTTATTTTAACTAGGTAGAATAGTTACTAAATAGTTATTAACTATTTAATAACTACCTAGCTAAAATAAATACAAATTGATCTCTAAAATAAAACCTAACCTAAGTTACAGTAACACCTAACCTAACCCTACAATTAAATAAATTACCTACATTAAATACAATTAAATTAATTAAATTAAATTAGCTAAATCACAAAAAAAACACTAAATTACAGAAAATAAAAAACAAATGACAGATCTTTAAACTAATTACAGCTAATCTAATAGCCCTATCAAAATAAAAAAAGCCCCCTCAAAATAAGAAAAACCCTAGCCTAAACTAAACTATCAATAGCCCTTAAAAGGGCCTTTTGCGGGGCATTGCCCCAAAGAAATCAGCTCTTTTACCTGTAAAAAAAAAATACAAACACCCCCCCAACAGTAAAACCCACCACCCACACAACCAACCCCCCAAATAAAAGCCTAACTAAAAAAACCTAAGCTCCCCATTGCCCTGAAAATGGCATTTGGATGGGCATTGCCCTTAAAAGGGCATTTATCTCTATTGCAGGCCCAAAGCCCTAACCTTAAAAATAAACCCACCCAATACACCCTTAAAAAAATCCTAACACTAACCCCCGAAGATTCACTTACTGGGAGAAGTCTTCATCCAAGCAACAAGATGTCCTCAAGGAAGCCGGCAGAAGTGGTCCTCCAGACGGGCAGAAGTCTTCATCCAGACAGCATCTTCTATCTTCATCCTTCCGACGCGGAGCGGCTCCATCTTCAAGACATCCGGTGCGGAGCGTCCTCTTCAAACGACGTCTTCTTCGGAATCAATATCACTTTAAGGGACGTCATCCAAGATGGCATCCCTTAGATTCCGATTGGCTGGTAGAATTCTATCAGCCAATCGGAATTAAGGTTGAAAAAATCCTATTGGCTGATTGATCTAATCAGCCAATATAATAGGATTGATCTAATCAGCCAATAGAATTGAGCTTGCATTCTATTGGCTGATTGGAACCTCCAATAGAATGCCAGCTCAATCCTATTGGGCTATTGATAGTTTAGTTTAGGCTAGGGTTTTTTTATTTTGGGGGGCTTTTTTTATTTTGCTAGGGCTATTAGATTAGGTGTAATTAGTTTAAAGATCTGTAATTTGTTTTTTATTTTCTGCAATTTAGTGTTTTTTTGTGATTTAGCTAATTTAATTTATTTAATTATATTTAATGTAGGTAATTTATTTAATTGTAGGGTTAGGTTAGGTGTTACTGTAACTTAGATTAGGTCTTATTTTACAGGTAAATTTGTGTTTAGTTTAGCTAGGTAGTTAGTAAATAGTTAATAACTATTTAATAACTATTCTACCTAGTTAAAATAAATACAAACTTGCCTGTAAAATAAAAATAATCCCTAAGATAGCTACAATGTAACTATTAGTTATATTGTAGCTAGCTTAGGGTTTATTTTATAGGTAAGTCGTTTTAAATAGGAATAATTTAGTTAATGATAGGAATTTTATTTAGATTTATTTAAATTATATTTAAGCTAGGGGGTGTTAGGGTTATGCTTAAGTTTAAAGGGTTAATAAATTTAGAATAGTGGCGGGGACGTTGGGGACGGCAGATTAGGGGTTAATAAATGTAGGTAGGTGGCGGCGATGTTGGGGGCAGCAGATTAGGGGTTAATAATATTTAACTAGTGTTTGCGATGCGGGAGTGCGGCGGTTTAGGGGTTAATATGTTTATTCTAGTGGCGGCGATGTCCGTAGCGGCAGATTAGGGGTTAAAAATTTTATTATAGTGTTTGCGATGCGGGAGTGCCTCGGTTTAGGGGTTAATAGGTAGTTTATGGGTGTTAGTGTACTTTTTAGACTTTAGTTATGAGTTTTATGCTACGGCGTTGTACTGTAAAACTCATAACTACTAACTTTAGAATGCGTTAGGAATCTTGGAGGTAGAGGGTGTACCGCTAACTTTTTGGCCTCCCAGGACAGACTCGTAATACGGGCACTATGGAAGTCCCATAGAAAAAAGGGTTTATGAAGTTTACGTCAGTCGGTTTGCGGTAAGGCCAAAAAAGTGTGCAGTGCCCCTAAACCTGCAAGACTCGTAATAGCAGCAGTAGTGAAAAAGCAGCGTTAGGACCTGTTAACGCTGCTTTTTCAACTTACTGCAAAACTCGTAATCTAGCCGCAAAAAAATAGGTACTCATGGTTTCAGAAGTCCGGCGGGGAAGGTCTTCATCCAGGCGGGTCCATCATCTTCATCCACAGCGAAGGCGGTGCGGAGCGGAGGTCCGAAGTGGTTTTCCCAAAAGTGGCGATCCTTGGCGGCAGTTATCGGCGGCGGTGGCGCTCCTCAGCGGTGCCGGTCCTCGGCGAAGGTGATCGCCCGCCGCACACAGAAGAAAGAATTCAAGGTACCCCATATTTATTGGGGTACCTTAAATTCCTATTGACTGAAATTTTAAAAATCAGCCAATAGGACGAGAGCTACTGAAATTTTATTGGCTGATTTGAACAGCCAGCAGGATTTCAGTAGCTCTCATTCTTTTGGCTGTTTTGAAAAATTCAGCAGCCAATAGAATTTAGAGCTACTGAAATATTATTGGCTAATTTGAAAAGCCTATAGGATTTTAGTAGCTCTAATCCTATTGGCTGTTTTGAAAAATTCAGCCAATAGGAATGCAAGGTACCCCAAATTGATTGTGGTACCTTGGATTCAATATTCAGTATACCACGGACATCGGATGAAGTGGAGCCTCCATGATGCAGAGGACCACCGCCCCTGAGGACCACCGCCGCCACTGCCGAGGACTACCACTGCCGCCACAGATTACCACCGCCAAGGATTGCCACATCTGGGAAGACCGCTCCGGACCTCCGCTCTGCGCCGCCTTTGCTGTGGATGAAGATGATGGACCCGCCTGGAAGAAGACCTTCTCTGCCGGACTTCTGAAACCGTGAGTACCTATTTGGGGCTTTAGTGTTAGGTTTTTTTAAATTTTTTGGTTGGTTCTGTTTTTTTAGATTAGGGTTTTATTTGGGCAAATCTCAAAAGAGCTGAATGCCCTTTTAAGGGCAGTGAAAAAGAGCTGAATGCCCTTTTAAGGGCAATGCCCTTACAAATGCATTATTAGTGTTAGGTTTTTTTATTTTGGAGGTTTTGGTGGGTTGTGCGGTTTACTGTTAGGGGGGACTTTGTTTTTAATGTAAAAGAGCTGTTAAACTTAGGGCAATGCCCTACAAAAAAAGCCTTTTTAAGGGCTATTGGTAGTTTAATATCAGTTTAGGGGATGTTTTAATTTGGGGGGAATTTTTCTTTTTATAGGGGTATTAGTTTAGGTTTAATTTATTATTTTTGATAGCTTTGTTTATTTTTTATATATTTCTATTTTTTATTTTTTGTAGCTTGAGGGGTTTTATTTTCAACACATAGACTGCCCTCTGAGCAGGCCTAGAATTAATATAACTGTGTTGGTTATGTAAAACTGGGGAATGGGTAATAAAGGGATTATCTAGCTTTTTAAACAATATAATTTCTGGAGTAGACTGTCCCTTTAATAGGAGAGAGAATGGGGCATATGTATCAAGCTCCGTATGGTGCTCTGAGCAGGCGGACAGACATAGCAGGAAATCAACCCGATCGAGTTCGATCGGGTTGATTGACACCCCCTGCTGGCGGCCCATTGGCCGCGAGTCTGCAGGGGGCGGCGTTGCACCAGCCGCTCTTGTGAGCTGCTGGTGCAATGCTGAATACGGCGAGCGTATTGCTCGCCGTATTCAGCGATGTCTGTGGGACCTGATCCGCACTGTCGGATCAGATCCAACAGACATTGATAACTAGAGGCCATTGGCTCATGACACAACATGAGATACTCTATAAATCTCACATCATGGGTTAAGCCTGTAAGACTACAATAGTCTGACTGCATTAGAAAATCTTTGACAGTTGTCAAAATACAAAAAAAAATCATTATATAATAGAGCAAAATGGTTTTCTCCTTATGTTTAGTGCTTTCCTGCCACCTATTGGTTGTATTGTCCCTTTCCAATTTACAACTTTCCTATATACTTCTATTACGTAATTTTCTTCATTCTCTTCGTATCCCTTGCTGAAAAGGCACTAGATGCTGATTGGTGGCTGCACATATATACACTATCTCATGATTGGTTCTGCTTAGCTAACTCCTAGTAGTGTTTTGCTTCTCCTTCAATAAAGGATACCAAAACAATGACACTAATTTGATAATAGAAGTGAGTTGTTTAAAATTGTATGGTCTATTTGAATTATGCAAAAATATACAGGTAGATTACAAGTTATGCACGCTAGAGGGTATTTAACGAACGCAACAAAAGTTGCGTTATTTTACCCCCTATAGCGCTTGCATTACAAGTTTTGAAACAGCCGGCTTGTGTGTGCGATATGGTTGCGTTGAGCTCCATACCGCACTCAATACAAGCGCTGTTTTGACGTGCTCATGCATGCTTTCCCCATAGACATAAACACCTGCGATTGCGGAATAAAAAGCTTCATAACGTAACCCCATTGATGTCTATGGGGGAAAAAAAGTTAGGTTTAAACCTAACACCCTAACATAAACCCCCCGTCTAAACACCCCTAATCTGCTGCCCCCAACATCGCCGCCACCTACATAATGTTATTAACCCCTAATCTGCTGCTCCCGATATCGCTGCCACAGAAATAAATTGATTAACCCCTAATCTCACGATATCGCCGCCACTATACTAAAGTTATTAACCCCTATTCCCCTGCACACCAACATCGCCCACACTATAATAAATCTATTAACCCCTATTCCGCCGCTCCCTGACATGACCGCCACTAAATAAAGTTATTAACCCCTAAACCTCTGGCCTCCCACATCACTACCACTAAATAAACCTATTAACCACTATACCGCCAGCCCCCCACATCGCAACAACCTAAATTAAACTATATTAACACCTAAACCTTACCCTAACCCTAACACCCCCTAACTTTAACATAATTAAAATAGAGCTAAATTAAAGTTACAATTATTAACTAAATAATACCTATTTAAAACTAAATACAAACTTACATGTGAAATAAAACCTAAGCTAGCTACAATATAACTAAAAGTTATATTGTAGCTGTAGCTATCTTAAGTTTGTATTTATTTTAAATAGGTAGACTAGTTAGTTAATAGTAATTAACTTTTTACTAACTACCTAGTTAAAATAAATACAAACTTACCTGTAAAATAAAACCTAAGCTGCCTTACACTAAAAATAAAAATAAAAAAACCTACCATTACAAAAATAACAAACAAAATTATCCAAAACAATAAAAATAATTATTCCTATTCTAATACCCTTTAAAAAAAAAAAACACCCCAAAATAAAAAAAAATAATACATAATAAACTACCAAGGGCCCTTAAAAGGGCCTTTTGTAGGGCATTGCCCTAAAGATATCAGCTCTTTTTCTACAAAAGAAAAACAAACACCCCCTAACAGTATACAAAACCCACCCCAAAACGAAAAAAAAAACATTACACAAAATAACAAACAAATTATCCAAAATAATAACAACTATTCCTATTCTAATACCCATTTAAAAAAAAAAAAAACATCCCAAAATAAAAGAAACCTAATCTATAATAAACTACCAATAGCCCTTAACAGGGCCTTTTGTAGGGCATTGTCCTAATTTAAACAGCTTTTTTACCTGAAAAAAATACAAAGACCCACTAACATTACAAACCCCCACCCCCAAACCAACAAAATAAAAAAAACTATCTAAAAAAACTTATCTACCCATTGCCCTGAAAAGGGCATTTGTATGGGCATTGCCCTTAAAAGGGCATTTAGCTCTTTTGCATTGCCCTGAAAAGTCAATAGGATAAGAGCTACTGAAATTCTATTGGCTGTTGAACAGCCAATAGAATTTCAGAAGCTCTCATCCTATTGGCTGTTTTAAACAGCCAATAGGATTTCAGTAGCTCTCATCCTATTGGCAGATTTGAATTTCCAAAATCAAATCAGCCACTAGGAATGCAAGGGACGCCATTTTGAATAGGCTCCCTTGCCTTGAAGATTCAGTATGCGGCGGCAACCGCATGAAGAGGATGCTCCGTGCCGGATGTCTGCAGGATGGACTCGATCCGCGCCAACGTGATGAAGATAGAAGACGCCGCTGGGATGAAGATTGAAGATGCCGCCCGGATGAAGATAGAAGATTCTGCCTGGATGAAGATGGAGCCGCCGTGATGAAGATCCTTTAAGCAGGACTTCAGCAACTGTGAGTACATAAAGAGGGGTTAGTGTTAAGTTTTTTTTAAGATATTTTGGGTGGTTTTTTTTTTTTAGTTTAGGGTTTGGGCTTTTCTTAAAAGAGCTAAATGCCATTTTAGAGCAATGCCCATACAAATGCCCTTTTCAGGGCAATGGGTAGCTTAGGTTTTTATTAGAGTTAGGTTATTTCATTTTGGTTGGGTGGTAGGTTTTACTGTTGGGCGGGGGTCTTTGTAATTTCTTTACCGCTGTTTAATTAGGTCAATACCCTCTTAAAGGCCCTTTTAAAGGCTATTGGTAGTTTATTGTAGGCTATGGTTTTTTTTATTTTGCGTGGGCTTTTTTATTTTTATAGGGCTATTAGATTAGGTGTAATTCTTTTTTATTTTTGATAATTTCGTTTGTTATTTTTCGTAATTATTATATTTATTTTGTGATTCAGAAAGAGCATGTAATTTTAAGCAACTTTCTAATTTACTCCTATTATCAATGTTTCTTCGTTCTCTTGCTATCTTTATATAACAAGAAGGCATCTAAGCTTTTATCTTGGTTCAGGACTCTGGACAGCAGTTTTTTATTGGTGGATGAATTTATCCACCAATCAGCAAGGACAACCTAGGTTGCTCACCAAAAATGGGCTGGCATCTAAACTTACATTCTTGCATTTCAAATAAAGATTCCAAGAGAATGAAGAAAATTTGATAATAGGAGTAAATTAGAAAGTTGCTTAAAATTTCATACTCTATCTGAATCACAAAAGAAAAAAATTGGGTTCAGTGTCCCTTTAAAAATGCATGCTCTATCTGAATTACGAAAGAAAAAATTTGGGTTCAGTGTCCCTTTAAACGTAGTTTTTTAATTTGACAGGTAAGTTTTAATTTAATTTAAGATAGGGAAATTGCAATTTTAATATAAAGTTAGGGGGGCATTAGGTTTAGGGGTTACTAGTTTATTTTAGTATATTTTGTTGTGGGGGGCTTGCTGTTTAGGGGTTAATAGGTTTATTATAGTGGCGACGGTGTCGGGGAGCGGCGGAATAGGGGTTAATAACTTTAGTAGGTGCGATGTAATAATATAATAGTGTTTGTGAATAACTTTATTATAGTAGTAACAATGTCGAGGAGCAGCGGAATAGGGGTTAATGCATTTTATTAGTGGCGGAGATGTTGGGAGCGGCAGATTAGGGGTTAATAACTTTAATATTATACTCAGTACTCACCACAGTGCTGCTTATTAAGACAACATGCTGCCTATTGACATCTGCTGAAAAAATGCACACTAGATCAAGCTAACCCTATTCTCTCTCTTCTGCTTTCAGGTACGTGAATAGAGTCCCTGTCAATCTGCAGACTATTCACTGCACTCTGGTGTTTTTCCTCTCCTGTAACTCTCTTTTTGTACGTGAATAGAGTCCCTGCCAATCTGCAGACTATTCACTGCACTCTGGTGTTTTTCCTCTCCTGTAACTCTCTTTTTGTACGTGAATAGAGTCCCTGTCAATCTGCAGACTATTCACTGCACTCTGGTATTTTTTCTCTCCTGTAACTCTCTTTTGGTACGTAAATAGAGTCCCTGTCAATCTGCAGACTATTTACTGCACTCTGGTGTTTTTTCCTCTCCTGTAACTCTCTTTTGGTACATGAATAGAGTCCCTGTCAATCTGCAGACTATTCACTGCACTCTGGTGTTTTCTCCTCTTCTGTAACTCTCTTCTGGTACGTGAATAGAGTCCCTGTCAATCTGCAGACTATTCACTGCACTCTGGTGTTTTTTCCTCTCCTGTAACTCTCTTTTTGTACGTGAATAGACTCCCTATCAATCTGCAGACTATTCACTGCACTCTGGTGTTTTTTCCTCTCCTGTAACTCTCTTTTTATATGTGAATAGAGTCCCTATCAATCTGCAGACTATTCACTGCACTCTGGTGTTTTTTCCTCTCCTGTAACTCTCTTTTGGTACGTGAATAGAGTCCCTGTCAATATCCAGACTATTTACTGCACTCTGGTGTTTTTTCCTCTCCTGTAACTCTCTTTTTGTACGTGAATAAAGTTCCTATCAATCTGCAGACTATTCACTGCACTCTGGTGTTTTTTCCTCTCCTGTAACTCTCTTTTTCTACGTGAATAGACTCCCTGTCAATCTGCAGACTATTCACTGCACTCTGGTGTTTTTTCCTCTCCTGTAACTCTCTTTTGGTACGTGAATAGAGTCCCTGTCAATCTGCAGACTATTCACTGCACTCTGGTGTTTTTTCCTCTCCTGTAACTCTCTTTTGGTACGTGAATAGAGTCCCTATCAATCTGCAGACTATTCACTGCACTCTGGTGTTTTTTCCTCTCCTGTAACTCTATTTTCTACGTGAATAGACTCCCTGTCAATCTGCAGACTATTCACTGCACTCTGGTGTTTTTTCCTCTCCTGTAACTCTCTTTTTGTACGTGAATAATGTTCCTATCAATCTGCAGACTATTCACTGCACTCTGGTGTTTTTTCCTCTCCTATAACTCTCTTTTTGTACGTGAATAGACTCCCTATCAATCTGCAGACTATTCACTGCACTCTTGTGTTCTTCCTCTCCTGTAACTCTCTTCTGGTACATGAATAGAGTCCTTGTCAATCTGCAAACTATTCACTGCACTCTGGTGTTTTTTTCCTCTCCTGTAACTCTCTTTTTGTACGTGAATAAAGTTCCAATCAATCTGCAGACTATTCACTGCACTCTGGGGTTTTTCCTCTCCTGTAACTCTCTTCTGGTACGTGAATAGAGTCCCTGTCAATCTGCAGACTATTCACTGCACTCTGGTGTTCTTTCCTCTCCTGTAACTCTCTTCTGGTACGTGAATAGACTCCCTATCAATCTGCAAACTATTCACTGCACTCTGGTGTTTTTTCCTCTCCTGTAACTCTCTTCTGGTACATGAATAGAGTCCCTGTCAATCTACAGACTATTCACTGCACTCTGGTGTTTTTCCTCTCCTGTAACTCTCTTCTGGTACGTGAATAGAGTCCCTGTCAATCTGCAGACTATTCACTGCACTCTGGTGTTCTTTCCTCTCCTGTAACTCTCTTCTGGTACATGAATAGACTCCCTATCAATCTGCAAACTATTCACTGCACTCTGGTGTTTTTTCCTCTCCTGTAACTCTCTTCTGGTACATGAATAGAGTCCCTGTCAATCTACAGACTATTCACTGCACTCTGGTGTTTTTCCTCTCCTGTAACTCTCTTCTGGTATGTGAATAGAGTCCCTGTCAATCTGCAAAGTATTCACTGCACTCTGGTGTTTTTTCCTCTCCTGTAACTCTCTTCTGGTACGTGAATAGAGTCCCTGTCAATCTGCAGACTATTCACTGCACTTTGGTGTTTTTTCCTCTCCTGTAACTCTCTTCTGGTACGCGAATAGAGTCCCTGTCCATCTGCAGACTATTCACTGCACTCTGGTGTTTTTTCCTCTCCTGTAACTCTCTTCTGGTACGTGAATAGAGTCCCTGTCAATCTGCAGACTATTCACTGCACTCTGGTGTTTTTTCCTCTCCTGTAACTCTCTTCTGGTACATGAATAGACTCCCTATCAATCTGCAAACTATTCACTGCACTCTGGTGTTTTTTCCTCTCCTGTAACTCTCTTCTGGTACATGAATAGAGTCCCTGTCAATCTACAGACTATTCACTGCACTCTGGTGTTTTTCCTCTCCTGTAACTCTCTTCTGGTATGTGAATAGAGTCCCTGTCAATCTGCAAAGTATTCACTGCACTCTGGTGTTTTTTCCTCTCCTGTAACTCTCTTCTGGTACGTGAATAGAGTCCCTGTCAATCTGCAGACTATTCACTGCACTCTGGTGTTTTTTCCTCTCCTGTAACTCTCTTCTGGTACGTGAATAGAGTCCCTGTCAATCTGCAGACTATTCACTGCACTCTGGTGTTTTTTCCTCTCCTGTAACTCTCTTCTGGTACGCGAATAGAGTCCCTGTCCATCTGCAGACTATTCACTGCACTCTGGTGTTTTTTCCTCTCCTTTAACTCTCTTCTGGTACGTGAATAGAGTCCCTGTCAATCTGCAGACTATTCACTGCACTCTGGTGTTTTTTCCTCTCCTGTAACTTTCTTCTGGTACGTGAATAGAGTCCCTGTCAATCTGCAGACTATTCACTGCACTCTGGTGTTTTTTCCTCTCCTGTAACTCTCTTCTGGTACATGAATAGAGTCCCTGTCAATCTACAGACTATTCACTGCACTCTGGTGTTTTTCCTCTCCTGTAACTCTCTTCTGGTATGTGAATAGAGTCCCTGTCAATCTGCAAAGTATTCACTGCACTCTGGTGTTTTTTCCTCTCCTTTAACTCTCTTCTGGTACGTGAATAGAGTCCCTGTCAATCTGCAGACTATTCACTGCACTCTGGTGTTTTTTCCTCTCCTGTAACTCTCTTCTGGTACGTGAATAGAGTCCCTGTCAATCTGCAGACTATTCACTGCACTCTGGTGTTTTTTCCTCTCCTGTAACTCTCTTCTGGTACGTATATATGTATATTGAGCAAATGATTTTAGGTTGTTAATTTAGTCCTGCATTTGTTGTACTGTTATCCAATGTCTTACTTCTAATGTTTTGTTAAATGCCATGTGATGTTCAATCCTTATCAATACTTGCTATTATTCTTAAATGTATAGCTGTCATATGCTATAGTTTTAACCTCCTCCAAATGTTACTGTCTGTTTACTTAACTCACCCTGACCAGACCAGAATCTAACTTTCCATTTGGCTCTTCATTTGTCTCTGATTTATCAATCAAGTCATTTAGTGGATACAAATGTTTCCTTATGCAATTGCTGCTGTAATTCTGTGTCTTATGTGTTTAATTGCTTCCCACTTTTGTAAGAAGGCTCATCTTCATATTCCTTTTTGCTGCCTTCTGTCTCTATAACAAACTACTTTATTCAATTACTCCTTCTCCCTCTCCACCTGCACTGTTCATTAGCCCATCTCTCTTAAACTCAACTTACTTTTGTACTCATGAACTTTACCTATTCCTAAACACTATCTCTCCCCCCTGCACCTCATCTCAAAAGCATTCTCATTACTGCAAATCTGTATCTCATCTCATGTCACTCTCCCTCTTGCTTCTACTAACTGCTGGTGACATCTCCCCTAATCCTGGTCCCCAACAACTGCCTAGCCATGCAAATCCATGTGTACCGTCTCATAGACTCAGAAAACAAAACTCAGCCAACCATACTCACATTCCTCTTGCATCTAAAGCCACTACCACTTTCACTTGTGCACTCTGGAACTCTCGCACTGTTTGCAACAAGCTCACTTCTATACATTACCACTTTATCTCACGCTCCCTCAACCTTCTGGCCCTAACAGAAACCTGGCTCTCTACCCTAGACACAGCATCCACTGCTGCTCTGTCACATGGGGGTCTCCACTTCAGCCACACTCCTAGGTCTGATAATAAACAAGGCAGTGGTGTATGTATTTTACTTTCCTCTCATTGCACCTTTCAAACAATATAACCCATCTCTTCCCTCGCATTTTCCTCATTCGAAACCCACATGATTTGCTTATTCTCTCTCCTCTATATATGTGTTGCAGTCATATACCGACCCCCTGGCTCCTCAACTCAATTTCTAGATTACTTGGCTGCCTGGCTTCCTTATTTCCTTTCCTCAAACACCCCTGTCCTCATTCTTGGTGACTTCAACATCCCTCTTGACAATCCCACTGCCTCCTCGGCAAAACAACTTCTGCAACTCACTTCCTCTTTCGGTTTGTCACAATGGACTGATTCTCCCACTCACAAAGACGGTCAATTCCTTGACCTGATCTTTAGCTATCAATGCACTCTCTCAAACTTCACAAACTCCCCTTTTCCTCTTTCTGAGCACCATTTCCTTACTTGCAACATATCATGCCACCCTACAACTCTCCCTCCTTCTACTCCTCACACCAAACTTCACAGAAGCATTATGTCATTAGATCAGCAACAGCTTTCTAATTCCCCCAAACCTCTCCTCTCATCCTTCTCCTCCTTTTCCTGCCCTGACCAATCTATCTGCCAATATAATTTCACCCTTACATCCGTCCTTAACAATCTCGCCCCTCTTACCATAGCTCGGAAATCACACACTCATCCTCAGCCCTGGCATACTCCTCTGACACAGTACCTACGCAGATGTTCCCATACTGCTGAGCGGCACTGGAGAAAATTTTGAGTTCAGCTGATTTTCTTCATTACAAATTCATCTTGAACTCCTACTATTCTGCCCTTAATCTCCATAAGCAACACTACTTCTCTACTCTTATCTCTAATCTTTCTTCAAACCCAAAACGTCTGCTCTCTACTTTCGGCATTTATACTGCGCTCTCAACTCACTACCTCTCCCCTCAACCCTATTCCCTCACAGCTACTCCCCTCACTCTCTTCTACCCTTACCCCTATACTCACACACATTTTAAACCTCTCCTTCAGCACCGGTATATTTCCCTCATCTCTGAAACATGAACTGTACACACCTATCCTCAAAAAACCTTCCCTTGATCCAACCTCCCCATTCAACTACCGCCCTATTTCCCTTACTCCCTTTTGCCTGAAAGCTTCTCGAAAAACTAGTTTATGCACGCCTATCCCATTTTCTTACATTAAACTCCCTCCTTGACCCACTGCAATTTGGATTTCATCCCCATCACTTCACAGAGACAGCAATTGTTAAGGTTACTAACTACCTACTTACAGCAAAATCAAAAGGCCAATTCTCTCTGCTTATCCTCTTTGATCTGTCCGCAGCCTTTGATACTGTTGACCACCCTCTTTTGTTCCAAACCCTCCAATCCTTCGGCATCTGTGAGACATCCCTCTCGTGGCTCACTTCCTACTTGTCAAACCGTACCTTTAGTGTAGCCTTTTCTGGGGCCTCCTCTGCTCCGTCATTACTTCCTCTCCTCCATTGTTATCCCCTGAACCCCCTTAGCATGTAAGCCTAAGAGTCCAGCTGTTTGTAGATCACTTTCTTAAGAGCTGACTACAACAGTGCAACTCTTGGCAGGGCCCTCTACCCATTTGATCCCTATAATTGTTTAGTTGTACTCCGCATTTGTTTATAGCACTGCGGAATCTGTTGGCGCTCTACAAATAACCGATAATAATAATATAGTATTTGCGATGCGGGAGGGCCTCGGTTTACGGGTTAATAGGTAGTTTATGGGTGTTAGTGTACTTTGTAACAGTTTAGTTATGAGTTTTATGTAACATTTTTGTTGCATAAAACTCATAACTTCTGCTCTCAGAAGGAGGTACAGATCTTGTTGTTATACGGTGTAACACATGCTTTTTAGCATCACCGCAAAACTCGTAATGGCAGCTCTATGGAAGTCCCATTAAAAAACGTAATTTTTTTGAGTGCGGGACTGACGTTGCGTTACAGGCTAAAAGCCTCGTAATGGCTACGTTGCTGTTTTAACGCTGAAATTACAATTTTTTTCAGAGTTAAAACATGATTGCACAACTCCTAATCGACCTGAATATTGTTGAATGTGGTTCTTGTAATGGATTGGACAAGAATCCCTAAATTTAAATATACTGACTTTGTCCATGAATATGTAAAAATATAAAATGATGCACAGATCTCTCCTACTTCACATACTGATACTGATACTATTGTATTCAAAGTATTTTATTTTTTGCCCCATAACCAGCATTCTCAACCTCTTTACAGAAAAGAGTTTTATTTAGGACTCTTTAGGAATTCATCATTTTATAAATTTATAATCTTTAAAATCTTTAAATAACAACAAGTTTATCTCTAACTAGAAACTGCGAATTCATCTTAAATTATCCATTGTAGCGTAGCTCCTCTTCCTTTCCATTTTAACAGAGCGCCTTGTGATTCGGGGGCAGATTCTATAAAGATCGCAAGTCTCAACATGGTTCTCCACTCCAGCACTCGCAGCGGCAGCCCTCATGGAATTCTATAAAAAAAAGGGTCTGTCCCTGCGAGTGGCGAGATATCTCCCAAACAACTAATGAGAGCTCTCTGCTGGGTAAAAGTGCACAATGTAAGGCCAAGTACAGAGGGGAAAACCAGCGTGTTTTAAAACATAAATATTACACTTAATACAAATCAAATTACTCAGTTTTCAGTGCACTGTACCTTAAATTCGCTGTAATTTTCATATGCATAGGTTTTCCTTTCAGAATTATTGTTTTTAGTAGTTTCTTGCTATTTCTTGTACATCCAGCGCACTTAATTTATGCCGTGCAGTTAAAACGATGTATTCCTGTGTAATGTACCAACACACTTTACGATTTTGATAAATTACGATTTTTGGTGAACAATTTTGTTACAATTTTTTTATGCACCTTAACAATAAAAAAATTCCAAGCATATTTTTTTATGAATTGTTCAATCTGTTTTGTATCATTTTTAAATTAGGTTTTTCATTTTGCACTTTTCTAATGTATGCATCTCCTGCCCAAACGAAAATGCAGTATATGCCCCTTATCAAGACACCTGATTTTCAGGGAAAAAAAGTAGCTTTAAATAATTCCACTAGGAAATAGTAGTACTAGCAGCATTCTTATAGACTCTCACCAGGGAAATAGTAGTACTAGCAGCATTCTTATAGACTCTAACCAGGGAAATAGTAGTACTAGCAGCATTCTTATAGACTCTCACCAGGGAAATAGTAGTACTAGCAGCATTCTTATAGACTCTCACCAGGTAAATAGTAGTACTAGCAGCATTCTTATAGACTCTAACCAGGGAAATAGTAGTACTAGCAGCATTCTTATAGACTCTCACCAGAGAAATAGTAATACTAGCAGCATTCTTATAGACTCTCACCAGGGAAAAAGTAGTACTAGCAGCATTCTTATAGATTCTCACCAGGGAAATAGTAGTACTAGCACCATTCTTATAGACTCTCACCAGGGAAATTGTAATAATAGCAGCATTCTTATAGACTCTCACCAGGGAAATAGAAGTACTAGCAGCATTCTTATAGACCCTCACCAGGGAAATAGTAGTACTAGCAGCATTCATATAGACTCTCACTAAGGAAATAGTAGCACTAGCAGCTTTCTTATAGACTCTCACCAGGGAAATAGTAGTACAAGCCGCATTCTTATAGACTCTCACCAGGGAAATAGTAGTACTGGCAGCATTCTTATAGACTCTCACCAGGGAAATAGTAGTACTGGCAGCATTCTTATAGACTCTCACCAAAGAAATAGTAGTACTAGCAGCATTCTTATAGACTCTCACCAGGGAAATAGTAGCACTAGCCGCTTTCTTATAGACTCTCACCAGGGATATAGTAGTACTAGCAGCATTCTTATAGACTCTCACAAGGGAAATAGTAGTACTAGCAGCATTCTTATAAACTCTCCCCAGGGAGATAGTAGTACTAGCAGCATTCTTATAGACCCTTATAAGGGAAATAGTAGTACTAGCAGCATTCTTATACACTCTCACCAGGGAAATAGTAATACTAGCAGCATTCTTATAGACTCTCATCAGGGAAATAGTAGTACTAGCAGCAATCTTATAGACTCTCACCAGGGAAATAGTAGTACTAGCAGCATTCTTATAGAATCTCACCAGGGAAATAGTAGTACTAGCAGCATTCTTATAGACTCTGACCAGGGAAATAGTAGTACTAGCAGCATTCTTATACACTCTCACCAGGGAAATAGTAGTACTAGCAGCATTCTTATAGACTCTCACCAGGGAAATAGTAGTACTAGCAGCATTCTAATAGACTCTCACCAAGGTAATAGTAGTACTAGCAGCATTCTTATAGACTCTGACCAGGGAAATAGTAGTACTAGCAGCATTTTTATAGACTCTCACCAGGAAAATAGTAGTACTAGCAGCTTTCCTATAGACTCTCACCAGGGAAATAGTAGTACTAGCGGCATTCTTATAGACTCTCACCAGGGTAATAGTAGTACTAGCAGCATTCTTATTGACTCTCACCAAGGTAATAGTAGTAATTGCAGCATTCTTATAGACTCTGACCAGGGAAATAGTAGTACTAGCAGCGTTTTTATAGACTCTCACCAGGGAAATGGTAGTAATAGCAACATTCTATTAGACTTTTACCAGAGAAATAGTAGTGTTAGCAGCATTCTTATAGATTCTCACCAAGAAAATATAGAACTAGCAGCTTTCTTATAGACTCTCACCAGTGAAATAGTAGTATTAGCAGCATTCTTATAGACTTTCTCACCAGGGAAATATTAGTACTGGCAGCATACTTATAGACTCTCACCAGGGAAATAGTAGTACTAGCAGCATTATTATAGACTTTCACCAGGGAAATAGTTGTAATAGCAGCATTCTTATAGACTCTCACCAGGGAAATAGTAGTACTAGCAGTAATCTTATAGACTATCACCAGGGAAATAGTAGTACTTGTAGCATTCTTATAGACTCTTACCAGGGAAATAGTAGTACTAGCAGCATTCTTATAGACTCTCACCAGGGAAATAGTAGTACTAGCAGTTATCTTATAGACTCTCAACAAGGAAATAGTAGTACTAGCAGAATTCTAATAGACTCTTTCCAAGGAAATAGTAGTAATAGCAGCGTTCTTATAGACTCTGACCAGGGAAATAGTAGTACTAGCAGCATTTTTATAGACTCTCACCAGGGAAATAGTAGTACTAGCAGCTTTCCTATAGACTCTCACCAGGGAAATAGTAGTACTAGCGGCATTCTTATAGACTCTCACCAGGGTAATAGTAGTACTAGCAGCATTCTTATTGACTCTCACCAAGGTAATAGTAGTAATAGCAGCATTCTTATAGACTCTGACCAGGGAAATAGTAGTACTAGCAGCATTTTTATAGACTCTCACCAGGGAAATGGTAGTAATAGCAACATTCTATTAGACTTTTACCAGAGAAATAGTAGTGTTAGCAGCATTCTTATAGATTCTCACCAAGAAAATATAGTACTAGCAGCATTCTTATAGACTCTCACCAGTGAAATAGTAGTATTAGCAGCATTCCTATAGACTTTCTCACCAGGGAAATATTAGTACTGGCAGCATACTTATAGACTCTCACCAGGGAAATAGTAGTACTAGCAGCATTCTTATAGACTCTCACCAGGGAAATAGTTGTAATAGCAGCATTCTTATAGACTCTCACCAGGGAAATAGTAGTACTAGCAGTAATCTTATAGACTATCACCAGGGAAATAGTAGTACTTGTAGCATTCTTATAGACTCTTACCAGGGAAATAGTAGTACTAGCAGCATTCTTATAGACTCTCACCAGGGAAATAGTAGTACTAGCAGTTATCTTATAGACTCTCAACAAGAAAATAGCAGTACTAGCAGAATTCTAATAGACTCTTTCCAAGGAAATAGTAGTAATAGCAGCATTCTTATAGACTCTGACCAGGGAAAAAGTAGTACTACCCAAGATTCAGGCCGCTGCAGACGCGGAAGTGACCGCCAAGTCCGGGGGAGGATAGAGCAAACCAAATGTTCAGGCTGCAGGGGTGCAAGCTGCCGGATGAGCGGCCGGTGTAGCCGCAATTGACAACAGTAAAAAAGAGTAAACATACTTACATTTGACAAAATATCACTGTGGTTGGAGCCAAGTTTATTCAAATCCTATTATCTACACAGAGCTAGAACTATTTTTTGTAAAGGCTTTACAGGGTTAAGGAGTGATATATAATTATTTGCATGATCAGTAATTGCTTTCTATACCATTACAAAGTGAAGTTATAGATTTCAAAGGGCTGTGAGAGTATCTCTCTTTTTGGCAGTACATTCTGGGCAAAGCTATACTTTTTTTACAAACACTATGGAGGAGGAAGGAACAAGTTTTAATAAATCCATTTTTAATATGGAACATAGAAGAAGCTTCTTTGAAAGAATATTTATGAAAAATGAGGCCACAGGAGGAACTGCCAGCTCTCTTAAGGGCCTATTTCATAAACTGGAAAAATTGCTATTAAATGACTTGAGGCTCATGTGGGATGTGGTATCTTTTGAACATTATATTGAGGCCAAGAGAATCCCTTGTGGATTGCGTATTAAGAAATATCCCTCATTTGATTTGGAGGTCCCAGAATTGTTAGAGGAATGGAATGAAGCACTCACCACATGTTCCCTAAAGCTAATGGACATTGCTAACAGGAGCAAGAACCAGATCACGACTGTTAAAAAAGATCTAAAGGCTCTGAAGTCTGATGAGAAGTATAAAGAATTAAAATCAGTATTGAAATCTAAAATAAAAAAATCAGACGAGGAGCTAGCTGAGAGGAAAGGCACCAAGTTCAGCCGGGACTTGGAAGATTATACCAACAATAGGGTATATAACTGGTCCCAGTTCCAGCGAAGATATAAAGGCAAACATTCTAAGAGGGGATTTGGCAAGGGCCAGAAAAATCAAGCTGGCAACAACCAAAGTAAGGCCAAATCAGATACTGAAACAGATGAGAAGACCAATTGGGTGCCAAAGTCTATATTGAAGAAGAAAAAAGAGAACAAGCGTCGTGTGGTGTTTTCTTCTACAGAAAACTCAGAAATGGAGTCCAACATATCTGATGACAGTGGAGCATCAGCACCTATTTCTGTTTCTCTTTCCTCTTCCTCTTCTTCCTCTTCTTTGCTCTCTTCCTCCTCTGTCTCTTCTGGTTCATCTTTGTCATTGCAGGTACCGGGTAGTGGTGCCGTTGGGAGTTCTGAAGATGAAGAAATGGAGATACATCCAAAAGGAAGTGACAGCATGGATATCCCTTTAGGTGGAAAAAGACAAGGAGTGCTGGGAAGAGAGCAAAGAAAATCAGGAAGGAAAGCCAAACAGAACAAGAAGGACTAACTGTTCTTAATCTTTCGGACATTGAATTAACAACTGAACAAATTTCTGTGTTGTCTAGGGGATTGGGTTTCGCACTGACTAACACCTTCTCAGCATTTAAAACATTGTTGGATGTCAACAAATTTATAAGAAAGTTGACTCTGAGAAGGTTTTTTTCAGTTAGAGATTCCAATACTCAATCTGTGGTTGTTCATGGTTTAAGTTCAGAGTCCAGTGAGGTTACCTCACTTGTTGATTTGGGTGACAATGCACAATGTTTGCACATAGAGGCTAATCAGGCATTGAATTTTGTAGATAACATCATGTTGGAGGGACTTGGAAGGTGAATATGGCCCTGAAAATTGTGATATTCCTACCCCTGTAAAACAATCCTCAAGCTTTTATCCAGTCCAGTTTAGGGGTCCAGCTTTGAATCTTTACCAGAAGAGGGTAGAGAGGGAAATTTTGGCCTTAGAGGATACTGTAAAACAACAAAAAAAGATGGTAAGAACTAATTTAACAAGGAAAGAAAAAGCTGCCTTGGCTTTACTTGAAAATAATAAAAATTTGGTTATCCGGAATTCGGATAAGAGTGGCAATGTAGTCATTCTTAACCAGAAGGACTATTTGCAAGAAAGTAATAGGCAATTGAATGACCCCTTCACTTATAGAAAGTTGGATTCCAATCCCACATTTGTATTTAAGGCCAAGTTGGTTAGACTGTTGGAAAAGACTGTTTCATTGGACTCCTCACCAGGGAACAGCTGGAATTTCTGATTCCTGAGAATCCACGGATTCCGATATTCCATTATTTACCTAAAACACACAAAAGTCTGACCCAACCCCCGGGGCGACCCATTGTCTCGGGGATTGGGTCATTGCTCGAACCCACCTCGGAGTGGATTGATTCTATTTTGCAGCCCCTGGTGAGGGGTCTCAAGAGTTACTTGAGAGATTCAACACATCTCCTACAGATGCTTGGGAATCTTAAGTGGGAAAAGGAGTACAAGTGGATAGTGGTGGACGCCACTGCACTTTACTCAAGTATACCCCATCACATGGGGATACGAGCAATTAGGTACTTTTTTGACAAACACACTAGATTCACTGAGGAAGTAAAACTTGTACTATGTGAAGTAATAGAGTTTCTATTGAAACATAATTTTTTTATGTTCAATGGAGAATTCCACATACAGGTTTGCGGAACTGCCATGGGGGCTAAATTTGCCCCCTCATTCGCGAACCTGTATGTGGGATTATGGGAGGATCTTTATTTATACACAGAAAGTAATCCATTCAAAGAAAACATAGTTTTCTATATGCGTTTCATTGACGATTTAATTTTTATAGTCAAGGAACCTTTCGTGTATGAGGATTTTCTAGGTTACCTGTGTCAAAATGAGTTTAATCTAAAATTTGTGGGAGATTTGTATGAAGAAGTGGTGAATTTCTTGGATCTTACTTTAAATGGTGACTTTGAAACAGGTAAAGTGATCAGTGACACTTATCATAAGTTGACAGCTGGGAATACTATTCTACATGCTGAGTCATGCCATCCACCACATTTGGTACGGTCTATTCCCAGGGGTCAACTCATGAGACTTCGAAGAAACACAAATTCAGATAGTCTCTTTGAAGCACAAGCCAAGACCCTCATTGAGCGCCTCAAAGCAAGGGGTTATGCCAAAAACCTCTTGAATGAGGTTCTCGATGAGGTGAGACTAAAATCACAGCAAGAATTAATGAGAGGGACCAGGAAGCAAAACATCATAAAACATGATACTGTAGTGTTCTCAACTGAATATTCTAAAGAATACTATCAGGTATGTTCCATATTAAGGAAGAATCTTCATTTGCTAGAGAATGATGATGTTTTAAGACCTATAATTGGTTCATGTAAATTTGTACCGAGAAGGGCACCTACACTGGCATCCAAGCTGTCCCCCAGTCTAATCCGTTCCAATAACCCAGATAGGAGCAATTGGATTAGGAGGAGAGGAACTTATAAATGTGGTCATGGCTCATGCATAACCTGTGGTTTTGTACAGGTGGGTGATGGTTTCAGGAGTAGCCAGACAGGAGAAGAGTTTAAACATAAATTCTACGCCAACTGTAGAACAACTTTTGTGGTCTATCTCCTAGAATGCAAATATTGCAACCTTCAATACACAGGTCAAACAAGCAGGGAACTCAGGTCAAGGGTCAGAGAACATGTTAGGGACACCAGAGAATATGTAAAGGAATCAGCGATAGCTAGACATTTTAATCTGGTACATATGACTAACATTTTTGATATGAGGGTTCAGGTAATAGACCGTGTCATGTTTCCACTTAGGGGGGGTGATAGGGGTAGTTTGTTGCTCAAGCAAGAATTGTATTGGATATACAAATTGAGAACTATAACCCCCCTAGGTTTAAACAGAGAATGGGATATGAGCTATTATGTTGAAAAATGAAATATGAATTTGGTTGATTTAATTGATGATACTGAATATATAATCTATCCCCTATATGGGCCATTATGTCTGTCTACCCCCTATATGGGCAATTATATTTGTTTATCTGACAGGTCACTCTATCTACCCCCTATATGGGTTTTTTGTATCTATCCCCTTTATGGGCATTTTTATTTTATTTAGTTTACATTTTCTGTTATTGAAAAAAAAATTTGTGCACATAAAGGCATTTAAAATCAGATTCAGCATGAGGTATATTGCTAATACAGCTTAAAACAATCTTAAATAATATTTTGAATCTATAATAGATATGAGAATAATGTCTGCACTGTAAATATGATTAGGACTATGTGAATTAATTTTGTCCTTGTGTACAGTGGTTTGCTTAACTGTTAGTTCTTTCTTTCTTCTTTTTTCCATTCGCCATACATAGTGTTTGTCATTAGGTATATTCTGCCATTGTTTTATCACTGTTGATGTTTTTAATGTATAATTTCTTTCAGGTGTTCTGTGCCTTTAAATAGGCTATGAACACTGAAGCAAACTCACCCTATGATTAAGTGCTCAACAGAGCACGAAACTAGTCAGGGAGTTTGTGTGCCCTGTACTGCCTCTAAATGTTTAATGTTTCAATAAAGGTTTCAAGTTTTTAACCTTGTTTTTGTCAGCCCGTGTATTCACTCTTTTTTGGAGCAGCTGCCCAATCCTTTTTTTACTGTTAAAAAAGTAGTACTAGCAGAAGTCTTATAGACTCTCTCCAAGAAAATATAGTTCTAGCAGCATTCTTATAGTCTCTCACCAGGGAAATAGTAGTACTAGCAGCATTCTCATAGACTCTCACCAGGGAAATAGTAGTACTAGCAGCATTCTTATAGACTCTCACCAGGGAAATAGTAGTACTAGCAGCATTCTCATAGACTCTCACCAGGGAAATAGTAGTACTAGCAGCATTCTTATAGACTCTCACCAGGGAAATAGTAGTACTAGCAGCATTCTCATAGACTCTCACCAGGGAAATAGTAGTACTAGCAGCATTCTTATAGAATCTCACCAGGGAAATAGTAGTACTAGCAGCATTCTCATAGACTCTCACCAGGGAAATAGTAGTACTAGCAGCATTCTTATAGTCTCTCACCAGGGAAATAGTAGTACTAGCAGCATTCTCATAGACTCTAACCAGGGAAATAGTAGTACTAGCAGCATTCTTATAGACTCTCACCAGGGAAATAGTAGTACTAGCAGCATTCTCATAGACTCTCACCAGGGAAATAGTAGTACTAGCAGCATTCTTATAGACTCTCACCAGGGAAATAGTAGTACTAGCAGCATTCTCATAGACTCTCACCAGGGAAATAGTAGTACTAGCAGCATTCTTATAGACTCTCACCAGGGAAATAGTAGTACTAGCAGCATTCTCATAGACTCTCACCAGGGAAATAGTAGTACTAGCAGCATTCTTATAGACTCTCACCAGGGAAATAGTAGTACTAGCAGCATTCTCATAGACTCTCACCAGGGAAATAGTAGTACTAGCAGCATTCTTATAGACTCTCACCAGGGAAAAAGTAGTACTAGCAGCATTCTCATAGACTCTCACCAGGGAAATAGTAGTACTAGCAGCATTCTCATAGACTCTCACCAGGGAAATAGTAGTACTAGCAGAAGTCTTATAGACTCTCTCCAAGAAAATATAGTTCTAGCAGCATTCTTATAGTCTCTCACCAGGGAAATAGTAGTACTAGCAGCATTCTCATAGACTCTCACCAGGGAAATAGTAGTACTAGCAGCATTCTTATAGACTCTCACCAGGGAAATAGTAGTACTAGCAGCATTCTCATAGACTCTCACCAGGGAAATAGTAGTACTAGCAGCATTCTTATAGACTCTCACCAGGGAAATAGTAGTACTAGCAGCATTCTCATAGACTCTCACCAGGGAAATAGTAGTACTAGCAGCATTCTCATAGACTCTCACCAGGGAAATAGTAGTACTAGCAGCATTCTCATAGACTCTCACCAGGGAAATAGTAGTACTAGCAGAAGTCTTATAGACTCTCTCCAAGAAAATATAGTTCTAGCAGCATTCTTATAGTCTCTCACCAGGGAAACAGTAGTACTAGCAGCATTCTCATAGACTCTCACCAGGGAAATAGTAGTACTAGCAGAAGTCTTATAGACTCTCTCCAAGAAAATATAGTTCTAGCAGCATTCTTATAGTCTCTCACCAGGGAAATAGTAGTACTAGCAGCATTCTCATAGACTCTCACCAGGGAAATAGTAGTACTAGCAGCATTCTCATAGACTCTCACCAGGGAAATAGTAGTACTAGCAGTATTCTTATAGACTCTCACCAGGGAAATAGTAGTACTAGCAGCATTCTCATAGACTCTCACCAGGGAAATAGTAGTACTAGCAGCATTCTTATAGACTCTCACTAGTGAAATAGCAGTACTAGCAGCATTCTTATAGACTCTCACTAGTGAAATAGCAGTACTAGCAGCATTCTTATAGACTCTCACTAGTGAAATAGTAGTAATAGCAGCATTCTTATAGACTCTCACCAGTGAAATAATAGTACTAGCAGCATTCTCATAGACTCTCACCAGGGAAATAGTAGTACTAGCAGCATTCTCATAGACTCTCACCAGGGAAATGGTAGTAATAGCAATATTATTTTAGACTCGTAGTGGAGAAATAGTAGTATTAGCAGCATTCTTATAAATTTTCACCAAGAAAATATAGTACTGGCAGCATTATTACAGACTCTCACCAGGGAAATAGTAGTACTAGCAGCATTCTTATAGACTCTCACCAGGGAAATAGTAGTACTAGCAGTTATCTTATAGACTCTCAACAAGGAAATAGTAGTACTAGCAGCATTCTAATAGACTCTCACCAAGGAAATAGTAGTAATAGCAGGATTCTTATAGTCTCTCACCAGGAAAATAGTAGTACTAGCGGCATTCTTATAGACTCTCACCAGGGAAATAGTAGTACTAGCAGCAATCTTATAGACACTCACCAGGGAAATAGTAGTACTATCAGTTTTCTTATAGACTCTCAGCAAGGAAATAGTAATACTAGCAGCATTCAAATAGACTCTTACCAAGGAAATAGTAGTAATAGCAGCATTCTTATAGACTCTGACCAGGGAAATAGTAGTACTAGCAGCATTTTTATAGACTCTCACCAGGGAAATGGTAGTAATAGCAACATTCTTTTAGACTCGTACCAGAGAAATAGTAGTATTAGCAGCATTCTTATAGATTCTCACCAAGAAAATATAGTACTAGCAGCATTCTTATAAACTCTCACCTGGGAAATAGCAGTACTAGCAGTTATCTTAAAGACTCTCAACAAGGAAATAGTAGTACTAGCAGCATTCTAATAGACTCTCACCAAGGAAATAGTAATAGCAGGATTCTTATAGACTCTGACCAGGGAAATAGTAGTAATAGCAGCATTCTTATATACTCTCACCAGGGAAATGGTAGCAACAGCAACATTCTTTTAGTCTTGTACCAGAGAAATAGTAATATTAGCAGCATTCTTATAGATTTTCACCAAGAAAATATAGTACTAGCAGCATTCTTATAGACTCTCACCAGGGAAATAGTAGTACTAGCAGCATTCTTATAGACTCTCACCAGGGAAATAGTACTAGCAGCATTCTTATAGACTCTCACCAGGGAAATAATAGTACTAGCAGCATTCTTATAAACTCTCACCAGGGAAATAGTAATACTAGCAGCATTCTTATAGACTCTCACCAGGGAAATAGTAATACTAGCAGCATTCTTATAGACTCTCACCAGGGAAATAGTAGTACTAGCAACATTCTTATAGACTCTTACCATTGAGAGAGTAGTACTAGCAGCATTCTTATAGACTCTCACCAGGGAAATAATAGTACTAGCAGCATTCTTATAGACTCTCACCAGGGAAATAGTAGAACTAGCAGCATTCTTATAGAATCTAACCAGGGAAATAGTAGTAATAGCAGCATTCTTATAGACTCTCACCAGGGAAATAGTAGTACTAGCAGCATTCTTATAGACTCTCACCAGGGAAATAGTAGTACTAGCAGCTTTCTTATAGACTCTCACCAGGGAAATAATAGTACTAGCAGCATTCTTATAGACTCTCACCAGGAAATAGCAGTACTGGCAGCATTCTTATAGACTCCCACCAGGGAAATAGTTGTACTAGCAGCATTCTTATAGACTCTCACCAGGGAAATAGCAGTACTAGCAGCATTCATATAGACTCTCACCAGGGGAATAGTAGTACTAGCAGTATTCTTATAGACTCTCACCAGGGAAATAGTAGTACTAGCAGCATTCTTATAGACTCTCACCAGGGAAATAGTAGTACTAGCTGCATTCTTATAGACTTTTACCAGGGAAATAGTAGTACTAGCAGCAATCTTATAGCCTCTCACCAGGGAAATAGTAGTACTAGCTGCATTCTTATAGAATCTCACCAGGGAAATAGTAGTACTAGCAGCATTCTTATAGACTCTCACCAGGGAAATAATAGTACTAGCAGCATTCTTATAGACTCCCACCAGGGAATTAGTAGTACTAGCAGCATTCTTATAGACTCTCACCAGGGAAATAATAGTACTAGCAGTTATCTTATAGACTCTCAACAACAGGGAATTAGTAGTACTAGCAGCATTCTTATAGACTCTCACCAGGGAAATAGTAGCACTAGCAGTTATCTGATAGACTCTCAACAACAGGGAATTAGTAGTACCAGCAGCATTCTTATAGACTCTCACCAGGGAAATAGTAGTACTAGCAGTTATCTTATAGATTTTCAACAACAGGGAAATAGTAGTACTAGCGGCATTCTTATAGACTCTCACCAGGGAAATAGTAGTACTAGCAGCATTTTTATAGACTCTCACCAGGGAAATAGTAGTACTAGCAGTTATCTTATAGACTCTCAACAACAGGGAAATAGTAGTACTAGCGGCATTCTTATAGACTCTTTCCAGCCCAGAGACTTTTTTAGCATCCTTCCTCAGAATCTGCCCTTACGTTCTGCCGCTGGAACAAGGCATTCAAACGTTTTTTTTTTATTTATAAGTGTTACTAATAAAGGCTTTAATCTGTCTTTACTTACAGATCAAGTTACCCACAATTTATTTGACATTTCTTAGATCAATGAAGTTCCTAGAACCATAGTTTCACACACTTTACCACTCATCCTGTCATCATTTGTATATTATTATGATAGCCATAAGCCAAAAGTTTGTTTTACATGCACACATATATAGATATAGCACAATGGCACTGACTCTTGTATATCAATATACTAAAGTCCTTGCAAGAGATACAGTATTCGGGGATTTCCTGAGTTATATTCAATGATGTTTATCTCTTGCTCAGAATGAAAGCAATACGATGACCTATCTAGTGTTTACTCTTTTATATGACTAAGTTATCTTTACCAGATAAGAGATAATACATGAAGTTTCATATTTTATACCTCCTGGGCTCAAATTCCATATAACATCAGTAGAAATCATAACATATTGTAATGTTTTTGTGTGTATTTAAAGTAGTAATAAGACCCCAGAACCATTAATAGTATATTAATCTCTAGATACAGTACTTATATGAACTAAAAACCTTATTTAACTTTAGGTGACAGATTCTATAAAGTTCTCTGTTCAGGTGAGATTCTCTATTAGGTCCTACGTGGGATTCTCTAAAAGTGACTTTTACCTTGAAAGTTCTGTATCTCATTAAAGTGGTGGTAACCCTTAACTAATCAAATGCTAATCAAAGTATATGTGTCCCTTTTTTGTTTTTAATCCATCTGTGAAAGGATTACATTTGTGCATAAAGTAATGCTTTTACTGCAATGTTATGCCGGCCCACTTGAATGAACAATTGAACATCCCAGTGAACCCAGTGAACATCCAATTAACGTGTGTGATATGACAATCTTGAAGTCCAGGCCCCTAAAGCCCTTAGAAAGCCTATGTAGAGGATGTGACTACTCTATACAGCACAACCCAGCCAAACTTGGAAATGCAGGGGGGCAGAGGAACAGACAATACCAATTAGGATTATAAATATTTTATTATAAAATATAGATACACTTATAATAATGATGTGGTTTTACTTGCATTCTAATATATTTTTCATTGCAACATTCTTATAGTCTGACATTTACCATCACTCTAAGGGTATATTCTAGAGTTCTTCATGACACGTACATACAAATATAATGCTCAATAGAATAAACGATTTAAAAGTGCATTAATGGTGAAGTATATAGAAACATAATCAAAGTATGCATTTACAGTGTTCTTGGTAATACACATTTAAATTTGTATAAAAATGAACACATTTAAAGTATACACCCTAATTCTTATTTAAAGTATACAGGAAAAATGTATTTAATGTATGCAGTAAATTGTGTTTAATGTATAATGTAGAGTCAAAAGATGAATTGTATGAAAAAGTACAAAATGCAAAGTGCATGTTATTGTCTATTGCAGAAAGAGGGGTATTCCTTGGTCATGCCTTAAGTTTTAGCACCGATCTCACTGTAGTTTTTAAGCACGTTAACCCTGGAGAGCTCAAAGTTATTTTTATAAATTATAATACAAATGTTAATATTTTGTAACCAAACAGAAAGAAATGAATTTATTATCTCCACTCTATAACTAAATATACATTTATAACTTTTATACAAATGCATATTCTTACACAGTCATATTCTTATGATCTTGAGTGGACATAAAACTGAATTTTGATTTTTTTTTCATGATTCAGACAGAGCAGGCAATTTTTAACAATGTTCTATTTTTTTCTAATGTCAAATTGTCTTCATTTTCTTGGTATCTTTTGTTGAAAATCAGGGTCATAAGCTCAGGAGCATTATCCATTTGCAAGAGCACGAGATGACAGCGCTATTTCCTGCCATGGCGCCAGACACCTACCTATGTATCTCTTTAACAAAGAATACTTTTGGAACAAAGTAAATTTGATAATAGAAGGAAGCCTGAAACATTTATTAAATCGTATGCTCTGTCTGAATCACAAATGGAAATGTTTGGGTTTCATATCCTTTTAAGCTCCATAGACGATGAAAGGCAACTTCCTAATATCTGCACCTAGGAACGAATACAATTTCACACCAGCATGTATCTTATTCTTCTTTATTTATAAATATATATATATTGTATATTGTAATATTAGATTTTCATTACAACACCTTAAAAAACCCAGACTGGTTCCGGTGTAATGATAAAAGGGAAAACTTTATTGTTTATAGTTGAAACCATCGATCACACCAGTATTGACATACCAAGCAGCTACTGCCTTGCTAAAACATGTAAAGGCTACAACCTCGGCCCGATGACGTCACTGACGCGTTTCAGGTGTTACCCGTAGTCATAGTTACCGCCACGGGGTCTTCCACTACCTTAAATAGGTATAGACTCAGGTGTAGACTATTAACAAAATCTTCTGTGATTTAACATATTATAAACATAGGCTTGCCATTTTGATATCTATATAATGCTTAATGAACATATTTTCAGAAACATTCTGTCACAAATTTACCCCGCAATATTTTGCGTGTACATATTATCTGAGCCATTCAACTTTAAATTTTAAAGTGTGCAGACTAATAAAATACACTTTACTAAATAAACGTTGCCTTACTAACTTCATTTCTTTCATGTAATTAGCAAGAGTCCATGAGCTAGTGACGTATGGGATATACATTCCTACCAGGAGGGGCAAAGTTTCCCAAACCTCAAAATGCCTATAAATACACCCCTCACCACACCCACAAATCAGTTTTACAAACTTTGCCTCCCATGGAGGTGGTGAAGTAAGTTTGTGCTAGATTCTTCGTTGATATGCGATTCGCAGCAGGCTGGAGCCCGGTTTTCCTCTCAGTGTGCAGTGAATGTCAGAGGGATGTGAAGAGAGTATTGCCTATTTCAATTCAATGATCTCCTTCTACGGGGTATTTCATAGGTTCTCTGTTATCGGTTGTAGAGATTCATCTCTTACCTCCCTTTTCAGATCGACGATATACTCTTATATATACCATTACCTCTACTGATTCTCGTTTCAGTACTGGTTTGGCTTTCTACTACATGTAGATGAGTGTCCTGGGGTAAGTAAGTCTTATTTTTGTGACACTCTAAGCTATGGTTGGGCACTTTTATATAAAGTTCTAAATATATGTGTTTAAACATTTATTTGCCTTGATTCAGGATGTTCAACATTCCTTATTTCAGACAGTCAGTTTCATTATTTGGGATAAATGCATTTGAATAATCAATTTTTCTTACCTTAAAATTTGACTTTTGCTCCTGTGGGCTGTTAGGCTCGCGGGGGCTGAAAATGCTTAATTTTATTGCGTCATTCTTGGCGCTGACTTTTTTGGCGCAAAAAATTTTCTTTGTCATTTCCGGCGTCATACTTGTCGCCGGAAGTTGCGTCATTTTTTTGACGTTTTTGCGCCAAAAATGTCGGCGTCACCGGATGTGGCGTCATTTTTTGCGCTTAAATCATTTAGGCGCCAAATAATGTGGGCGTCTTTTTTTAAGCTAAAAAATATGGGCGTCATTATTGTCTCCACATTATTTAAGTCTCATTGTTTATTGGCTTCTGGTTGCTAGAAGCTTGTTCATTGGCATTTTTTCCCATTCCTGAAACTGTCTTTTAAGGAATTTGATCAATTTTGCTTTATATGTTGTTTTTTCTATTACATATTGCAAGATGTCTCAGATTGACCCTGAATCAGAAGATACTTCTGGAAAATTGCTGCCTGATGCTGGATCTACCAAAGTTAAGTGTATTTGTTGTAAACTTATGGTAACTGTTCCTCCGGCTGTTGTTTGTAATGAATGTCATGACAAACTTGTTAATGCAGATAATATTTCCTTTAGTAATGTTCCATTACCTGTTGCTGTTCCATCAACATCTAATATTCAGGGTGTTCCTGTTAACATAAGAGATTTTGTTTCTAAATCTATTAAGAAGGCTATGTCTGTTATTTCTCCTTCTAGTAAACGTAAAAGGTCTTTTAAAACTTCTCATTTTTCAGATGAATTTTTAAATGAACATCATCATTCTGATTCTGATAATGATTCTTCTGGTTCAGAGGATTCTGTTTCAGAGGTTGATACTGATAAATCTTCATATTTATTTAAAATGGAATTTATTCGTTCTTTGCTTAAAGAAGTCTTAATTGCATTAGAAATAGAGGAATCTGGTCCTCTTGATACTAAATCTAAACGTTTGAATACGGTTTTTAAACCTCCTGTAGTTATTCCAGAGGTTTTTCCCGTCCCTGATGCTATTTCTGAAGTAATTTCCAGGGAATGGAATAATTTGGGTAATTCATTTACTCCTTCTAAACGGTTTAAGCAATTATATCCTGTGCCATCTGACAGATTAGAGTTTTGGGACAAAATCCCTAAGGTTGATGGGGCTATCTCTACTCTTGCTAAACGTACTACTATTCCTACGGCAGATAGTACTTCCTTTAAGGATCCTTTAGATAGGAAAATTGAATCTTTTCTAAGAAAAGCTTACTTATGTTCAGGTAATCTTCTTAGACCTGCTATATCTTTGGCGGATGTTGCTGCAGCTTCAACTTTCTGGTTGGAAGCTTTAGCACAACAAGTAACAGATCATAATACTCATAGCATTGTTAATCTTCTTCAACATGCTAATAATTTTATTTGTGATGCCATCTTTGATATCATTAGGGTTGATGTCAGGTATATGTCTTTAGCTATTTTAGCTAGAAGAGCTTTATGGCTTAAAACTTGGAATGCTGATATGTCTTCTAAGTCAACTTTGCTTTCCCTTTCTTTCCAGGGTAATAAATTGTTTGGTTCACAGTTGGATTCTATTATTTCAACTGTTACTGGGGGGAAAGGAACTTTTTTACCACAGGATAAAAAATCTAAAGGTAAATTTAGGTCTGCTAATCATTTTCGTTCCTTTCGTCACAATAAGGAACAAAAGCCTGATCCTTCCCCTACAGGAGCGGTATCAGTTTGTAAACCATCTCCAGTCTGGAATAAATCCAAGCCTTTTAGAAAGCCAAAGCCAGCTCCCAAGTCCACATTAAGATGCGGCCCTCATTCCAGCCCAGCTGATAGGGGGCAGATTACGATTTTTCAAAGAAATTTGGATCAATTCGATTCACAATCTTTGGATTCAGAACATTGTTTCACAAGGGTACAGAATAGGCTTCAAGATAAGGCCTCCTGCAAGAAGATTTTTTCTTTCCCATGTCCCAATAAATCCAGTGAAGGCTCAAGCATTTCTGAAATGTGTTTCAGATCTAGAGTTGGCTGGAGTAATTATGCCAGTTCCAGTTCTGGAACAGGGGCTGGGGTTTTACTCAAATCTCTTCATTGTACCAAAGAAGGAGAATTCCTTCAGACCAGTTCTGGATTTAAAAATATTGAATCGTTATGTAAGGATACCAACATTCAAAATGGTAACTATAAGGACTATTCTGTCTTTTGTTCAGCAAGGGCATTATATGTCCACAATAGATTTACAAGATGCATATCTGCATATTCCGATTCATCCAGATCACTATCAGTTTCTGAGATTCTCTTTCCTAAACAAGCATTACCAGTTTGTGGCTCTGCCGTTTGGCCTAGCAACAGCTCCAAGGATTTTTACAAAGGTTCTCGGTGCCCTTCTATCTGTAATCAGAGAACAGGGTATTGTGGTATTTCCTTATTTGGACGATATCTTGGTACTTGCTCAGTCTTCACATTTAGCAGAATCTCATACGAGTCGACTTGTATCGTTTCTTCGAGAACATGGTTGGAGGATCAATTTACCAAAGAGTTTGTTGATTCCTCAGACAAGGGTAACCTTTTTAGGTTTCCAGATAGATTCAGTATCCATGACTCTGTCTCTGACGGACAAGAGACGTCTGAAATTGGTTTCAGCTTGTCGAAACCTTCAGTCTCAATCATTCCCTTCGGTAGCCTTATGCATGGAAATTCTAGGTCTTATGATTGCTGCATCGGACGCGATCCCCTTTGCTCGTTTTCACATGCGACCTCTTTAGCTCTGTATGCTGAACCAGTGGTGCAGGGATTATACAAAGATATCTCAATTAATATCTTTAAAACCGATTGTACGACACTCTCTGACGTGGTGGACAGACCACCATCGTTTAGTTCAGGGGGCTTCTTTTGTTCTTCCAACCTGGACTGTGATCTCAACAGATGCAAGTCTGACAGGTTGGGGAGCTGTATGGGGGTCTCTGACAGCACAAGGGGTTTGGGAATCTCAGGAGGCGAGATTACCAATCAACATTTTGGAACTCCGTGCAATTTTCAGAGCTCTTCAGTCGTGGCCTCTTCTAAAGAGAGAGTCGTTCATTTGTTTCCAGACGGACAATGTCACAACCGTGGCATATGTCAATCATCAAGGAGGGACTCACAGTCCTCTGGCTATGAAAGAAGTATCTTGAATACTTGTATGGGCGGAATCCAGCTCCTGTCTAATTTCTGCGGTTCATATCCCAGGTATAGACAATTGGGAAGCGGATTATCTCAGTCGCCAAACGTTACATCCGGGCGAATGGTCTCTTCACCCAGAGGTATTTCTTCAGATTGTTCAAATGTGGGGACTTCCAGAAATAGATCTGATGGCTTCTCATCTAAACAAGAAGCTTCCCAGGTATCTGTCCAGATCCAGGGATCCTCAGGCGGAAGCAGTGGATGCATTGTCACTTCCTTGGAAGTATCAACCTGCTTATATCTTTCCGCCTCTAGTTCTTCTTCCAAGAGTGATTTCCAAAATTCTAAAGGAGCGTTCGTTTGTTCTGCTGGTGGCTCCAGCATGGCCTCACAGGTTTTGGTATGCGGATCTTGTCCGGATGGCTACTTGCCAACCGTGGACTCTTCCGTTAAGACCAGACCTTCTAATGCAAGGTCCTTTTTTCCATCAGGATCTCAAATCCTTAAATTTGAAGGTATGGAGATTGAACGCTTGATTCTCAGTCATAGAGGTTTCTCTGACTCCGTAATTAATACTATGTTACAGGCTCGTAAATCTGTATCTAGGAAGATATATTATCGAGTCTGGAAGACTTACATTTCTTGGTGTTCTTCTCATCATTTTTCTTGGCAATCTTTTAGAATTCCTAGAATTTTACAGTTTCTTCAGGATGGTTTGGATAAAGGTTTGTCTGCAAGTTCATTGAAAGGACAAATCTCTGCTCTTTCTGTTCTTTTTCACAGAAAGATTGCTAGTCTTCCTGATATTCATTGTTTTGTACAGGCTTTGGTTCGTATAAAACCTGTTATTAAGTCAATTTCTCCTCCTTGGAGTTTGATTTTGGTTCTGGGGGCTCTTCAAGCTCCTCCGTTTGAACCTATGCATTCGCTGGATATTAAATTACTTTCTTGGAAAGTTTTGTTTCTTTTGGCCATCTCTTCTGCTAGAAGAGTTTCTGAATTATCTGCTCTTTCTTGTGAGTCTCCTTTTCTAATTTTTCATCAGGATAAGGCGGTGTTGCGAACTTCATTTAAATTTTTATTTAAGGTTGTGAATACTAAAACAATATTAGTAGAGAAATTGTGGTTCCTTCATTGTGTCCTAATCCTAAGAACTCTAAGGAAAGATTTTTGCATTCTTTGGATGTAGTTAGAGCTTTGAAATATTATGTTGAAGCTACTAAAGATTTCCGAAAGACTTCTAGTCTATTTGTTATCTTTTCTGGTTCTAGGAAAGGTCAGAAGGCTTCTGCCATTTCTTTGGCATCTTGGTTAAAGTCTTTGATTCATCATGCTTATGTTGAGTCGGGTAGAACTCCGCCTCAAAGGATTACAGCTCATTCGACTAGGTCAGTCTCTACTTCCTGGGCATTTAAGAATGAAGCTTCGGTTGATCAGATTTGCAAAGCAGCAACTTGGTCTTCTTTGCATACTTTTACTAAATTCTACCATTTTGATGTGTTTTCTTCTTCTGAAGCAGTTTTTGGTAGAAAAGTACTTCAGGCAGCTGTTTCGGTTTGATTCTTCTGCTTATAATTTCAGTTTTTTTCATTATAAGATTTAAACTTTGTTTTGGGTGTGGATTATTTTTCAGCGGAATTGGCTGTCTTTATTTTATCCCTCCCTCTCTAGTGACTATTGCGTGGAAGATCCACATCTTGGGTAGCCATTATCCCATACGTCACTAGCTCATGGACTCTTGCTAATTACATGAAATAAAACATAATTTATGTAAGAACTTACCTGATAAATTCATTTCTTTCATATTAGCAAGAGTCCATGAGGCCCGCCCTTTTTGTGGTGGTTATGATTTTTTTGTATAAAGCACAATTATTCCAATTCCTTATTTTTTATGCTTTCGCACTTTTTTCTTATCACCCCACTTCTTGGCTATTCGTTAAACTGAATTGTGGGTGTGGTGAGGGGTGTATTTATAGGCATTTTGAGGTTTGGGAAACTTTGCCCCTCCTGGTAGGAATGTATATCCCATACGTCACTAGCTCATGGACTCTTGCTAATATGAAAGAAATAAATTTATCAGGTAAGTTCTTACATAAATTATGTTTAATTATTTAGCACAATTTTACTGTCAGTTTTAAACAATTACTCGAAACTGTAGTCACTAAACATTTTTTTACCATATTTAATATCTTATACTCAGTCTTTAGATTCCCTACATTTCTGCAGCTACCATACAACATATATACCAGTGTATATTCATACACATTATGATCATCTTAATACTATATTGTGATCTTTTAATTTGTGTAGATACGTATAGTATACACTGGCATACAATATCTAGAGAGAGTTATATCAATCAATCAGTCATTGTATCTAGACCCTGAGGTTTATAAAAGAGAGAGTGAAATATTGAAGGTACATCTAAGAGAGAGGGGTTACTCTAATAGAGTGATTAAGAGAGCAAAGAGCCAGGCAGACTATTACAGTAGAGTAGTCTACGTCTTGACAAAAATAAAAAGAGCAAAGAAGAGTGTAAAGTGGAGGATTATGTGACGAATTACAGCAACCAGTACACTAGTGTCTGTAAAATAGTGAGAAAACATTTGCCTATTCTATTAGCTGACAATAAGCTGAAGCCTTATATAGAACAGGGATGTAGGTTTTCCTACAGGAGAGGTATGACAATAGGCAATATCCTGTCTCCAACACAATTGCCACCCAAGACAACTGGAGCAGGTAGCTCCTGGCTTGCACATAGAGGCACATTTAGATGTGGAAAGGGCAAGTGTATTAAGCTTGTGAACACATCATTGTTAACGACAAATTCTCTTCTTGTGCTACAGGAAAGATATATGACACATTACAATGTTTAAACTGTTCTATGAATTACATTGTTTATTTGGTTACATGTGTACAGTGTAAGAAGCAGTACGTAGGTCTCACCACTAGAGAGGTGAGATCGAGAATTAGAGAACACCTGAACAATATTGAGAATGGAAAGGATTGTTCAGCACTTGTTTCTCACTTTATATATGACCATCATAAAAATGTGAATACTTTGAAATGGCAGGCAATTGAGAGAGTTCTGCCTCCAAAACGAGGCGGTGACAGGAAAAAGTCCTATATCACCGAGAAGCGTTTTGGATTTTCTCACTACAGACACGTATCCCTAAGGGATACAATTCCACGTTTGATTTGATCAACCACTGGGAGTGAATCAACTGGTAGTAATTGACATTTATGGAGTTTAGGAGTTAGTACATAACTTACAATTTATTTGATTTTTACTTTTCCCAGTTCAATTAATTAATTCTCGAGATTCTTCTAATAGACAGGTTAGGAAAATTCATTGGTTAATCTGATAGACATATAGACAGTAATATAAGGGGCCATGAGAGAGATATAACAGACATATATGGAGCAGTGTGTAACTTAATGATTAAGGTTCGACTCAAACGTTATAAGAAAACACAAAGTTTAACAAGCACTGTACCATATGTTGGGTATTGTGTGCTAGTGTATACTACTTATGTATATACGCATTATATGACCATAATATAGTACTGTGAAGATCATAATGCGTGTTGGTGTATACTGGTACATAAACCTTATGGAAATTACAGGAAAGGCTTGGTAATGTTAGAACAGAGCAGATTGCGTTGTATTTTTGTTAACATGTTTTGGCGGCTACTGCTTAGAAGCAATATTTTAACTAAGATTGTGTTAAGAAAGTATTAAGCAAATGAGATCTGTTAAATGCTTTAATTTAACTGACATACACTGAGCAGTGTGGAATGTAGCAACTGAGCTATAGCCTATACGTCACAACAAGATACAATGTCTGATTGATTGATATAACTCTCTCTAGATATTGTATGCCAGTGTATACTATACGTATCTACACAAATTAAAAGATCACAATATAGTATTAAGATGATCATAATGTGTATGAATATACACTGGTATATATGTTGTATGGTAGCTGCAGAAATGTAGGGAATCTACAGACTGAGTATAAGGTATTAAATATGGTCAAAAAATGTTTAGTGACTACAGTTTTGACAGTAAAATTGTGCTAAATAATAAATGAAGTTAGTAAGGCAACGTTTATTTAGTAAAGTGTATTTTATTAGTCTGCACACTTTAAAATTTAAAGTTGAATGGCTCAGATAATATGTACACTCAAAATATTGCGGAGTAAATTTGTGACAGAATTTTTCTGAAAATATGTTCATTAAGTATTATATAGATATCAAAATGGCAAGCCTATGTTTATATGTTAAATCACAGAAGATTTTGTTAATAGTCTACACCTGAGTCTATACCTATTTAAGGTAGTGGAAGACCCCATGACGGTAACTATGACTACGGGTAACACCTGAAACGCATCAGTGACGTCATCGGGCCGAGGTTGTAGCCTTTACATGTTTTAGCAAGGCAGTAGCTGCTTGGTATGTCAATACTGGTGTGATCGATGGTTTTAAGTATATACAATAAAGTTTTCCCTTTTATCATTACACCGGAGCCGGTCTGGGTTTTTTAAGGTGTTGAAGTGTGGTGCTCATTAAGGATACCCACAGGGCACCTTTGGAGTATATGAAAAAGGAGAGCAACGTGAAAGGTATTGTTTGACTGTTTATTTGTATTCCGGACTTGGGATTTGCAGGATTCAGAGTTCAGTAAACTGAATCTTCGGCGTGGAAGCCGATACCCACACTAACAGAGGGACGACAGAAAGGAAGGACTGTATCCAACAATAAGTTGACATTTATTTGTTCTAATACAAGGCTGTTGTGGATACTATAGTCTACATGTGAATCATTATCATTATAACATACATGTGTTTAAGTCAGATGACTATGTAGGCTGATACGCTTTATTATAGAATTTGAGTATCGATCTAAACATCTTTTAACTAGCAACATTTACGACAGCTGGGAGTAAAAAGCAATAAGAATTGTGTCGATGTTTGCTTAGTATGATGGACATTTGTATGGATTACATGTTTTATTCCATATTGTTTGGATCCTACTGCACCTTGAACAGCGATCTGTGAGTGTGTGTTGCTATTTTCAGTAGATTTTCATTAGTTAAACATTTTGTGCAAGATTACGAGTAGATCAGTGATTATCGCTCCCTCTCGCACGCTAATTCCGGTGGGCTTTTTCTCTTTGCGTGCGTCGAGCAGCAAGCGCATTGCACATTTAAAGTAAATCTTTTTTGATCTTATGCTAACCGAATGCGCGCAAAGAGCAGAAGTTAGAATATCACGACTGTGTTAACGTACTCTACCATTGACTTCAATGGAGGAAGAAAAGTTAAAAAAACCTAACACACATACTCGCACGCTATCCCGAATCACCATAAGCGGCCTATTTATGATGGTGCGAGTGGACATAATCCGGATCATGTCCGCTGCACATCGATAAATGTCTACATTATACGCTCTCAGCATTTATCATTGCACCAGCAGTTCTTGTGAACTGCTGGTGCAATGCTGCCCCCTGCAGATTTGCGGCCAATCAGCTGCTAGCAGGGGGTGTCAATCAACCTGATCGTATTTGATCGGGTTGATTTCTGTCGATTTCTGTCTGCTGTCTCAGAGCAGACGGAGAGGTTATGGAGCAGCAGCCTTTAGACCACTGCTTCATAACTTCTGATTCCGGCGACCCTTAAAGCTCACCAGAAACACGGGGCATCAAGCTCCATACGGAACTTGATAAATATGCCCCTAAGTGCCTGCTCTAATAAAACCTTAATCGCCACAACCCCATCGCAAAATAACCCCCTACACTATTGACCCTTAAACCACTGCACCTCTCATCAGAAAGTAACCCACTACACTATTAACCCCTAAACCGCCATACCCCCCAAAGTAAAGTAACCCACTACACTATTAAAAGGACAGTCAACTTCAGAATTTTTGTTGTTTAAAAAGATAGATAATCCCTTTATTACCCATTCCCCAGTTTTGCATAACCAACACAGTTATAATAATATACTTTTTACCTCTGTGATTACCTTGTATCTAAGCCTCTGCAGACTGCTCCTTATCTCAGTTATAATAATATACTTTTTACCTCTGTGATTACCTTGTATCTAAGCCTCTGCAGACTGCTCCTTATTTCAGTTATATTAATATACTTTTTACCTCTGTGATTACCTTGTATCTAAGCCTCTGCAGACTGCTCCTTATCTCAGTTATATTAATATACTTTTTACCTCTGTGATTACCTTGTATCTAAGCCTCTGCAGACTGCTCCTTATCTCAGTTATATTAATATACTTTTTACCTATGTGATTACCTTGTATCTAAGCCTCTGCAGACTGCTCCTTATCTCAGTTATATTAATATACTTTTTACCTCTGTGATTACCTTGTATCTAAGCCTCTGCAGAGTGCCCCCTTATTTCAGTTCTTTTGACAGACTTGCATTTTAGCCAACCAGTGCTGACTCCTGAGTAACTCAATGTGCGTGAGCACAATGTTATCTATTTGACACACATTAACTAATGCCCTCTAGTGGTGAAAAACTATCAAAATGCATTCAGATAAGAGGAGGCCTTCAAGGTCTAAGAAATTAGCATATGAGCCTACCTAGGTTTAGCTTTCAACTAAGAATACCAAGAGAATAAAGCAAAATTGGTGATAAAAGTAAATTGGAAAGTTGTTTAAAATTGCATGCCCCATTTGAATCATGAAAGTTTATTTTGGACTTGACTGTCCCTTTAACCCCTAAACTAAACGTTAACGTAGTCCCGTAAAAAGTTTGAGCAATAAATGTGATTGCATTTGAGTGGTTGCATTTTCTTTCATCTTGTAAAACGAGCGGACATTGCTGTTCAACTTTGCCCAAAGAAAATATGGGGAGCGTAATTTAAACAGGTAATTTAACAGCATGCCACTTCTTATATTGATTTAATTATATAGAACACCGTGATCTTGCACTCTCGTTTACACTCCTGACGCTAATGATAATGCTCCATTGCTAATCTGGCCCTTTATAAGGAATTTACATTGAGTTTATTTTCCTGTTAAAAAAATATTTTTTTAGCAATATTGCAAGTACCTCTACTGGTCAAAGGAAGGAAACAATCACCTAGATTAGAGTCTTGCGTTAGCCTTAAAAAGCAGCGTTGAGAGGTCCCAATGCTGCTTTTTAACGCCCGCTGGTATTAAGAGTCTTGCAGGTACAGGTGTACCGCTCCCTTTTTTTGGTCAGACTCGAAAATACCGCAAATCCACTTACGTCAATTGCATATCCTATATTTTCATTGGGACTTGATAACGCCGGCATTACGAGTCTGCAAAAAGTGAGCGGTACAGCCTCTCCTGTCAAGACTGATACCGCATTTAAAAGTCAGTAGTTAAGAGTTTTATGGGCTAACGCCGTAGTATAAAACTCTTAACTAAAGTGCTAAAAAGTACACTAACACCCATAAACTAACTATTAACCCCTAAACTGTGCCCCCCCCCCACATCGCAAACACCAAAAAATATTTTTAACTGCTAATCTGCCGAACCGGACTTCGCCGCCACTATAAAAAATATATTAACCCCTAAACCGCCACCCTCCCGCATCACAAATCTAGTTAAATTTTATTCACCCCTAATCTGCCATCCCTAACATCGCTGACACATACCTACATTTATTAACCCCTAATCTGCCGCCCCCAACGTCGCCGCAACTATATTAAATGTATTAACCCCTAAATCTAAGTCTAACCCTGACCCTAACACCCCACTAACTTAAATATAATTTAAATAAATCTAAATAAATATTACTATCATTCACTAAATTATTCCTATTTAAAACTAAATACTTATCTATAAAATAAACCCTAAGCTAGCTACAATATAACTAATAGTTTCATTGTAGCTAGCTTAGGGTTTATTTTTATTTTACAGGCAACTTTGTATTTATTTTAACTAGGTAGAATAGTTATTAAATAGTTATTAACTATTTAATAGCTACCTAGTTAAAATAAATTCAAATTTACCTGTAGAATAAATCCTAACCTAAGTTACAATTACACCTAACACTACACTATAATTAAATTAATTACCTAAACTAAATACAATTAAATACAATTTAAAAAAAATATCTAAAGTACAAAAAAATAAACACTAAATTACAGAAAATAATAAAATAATTACAAGTTTTTTAAACTAATTACACCTAATCTATACCCCCTAATAAAATAAAAAAGCCCTCAAAAATAATAAAAAGCCCTACCCTATACTAAATTACAAATAGCCCTTAAAAGGGCCTTTTGCAGGGCATTGCCCCAAAGTAATCAGCTCTATTACTTGTAAAAAAGTACAATACCCCCCAACATTAAAACCCACCACCCACTTACACAACCCTTCTCTAAAACCCACCCAATACCCCCTTAATAAAACCTAACACTAACCCCTTGAAGATCACCCTACCTTGAGAAGTCCTCAACGAAGCCGGGCGAAGTGATCCTCCAGATGGGCAGAAGTCTTCATCCAGGCGGCATCTTCTATCTTCATCCATCCGGCGCGGAGCGGCTCCATCTTCAATCAGCCAATAGGATTAAGCTGGCCAATAGAATGCGCGCTCAATCCTATTGGCTGATTGCATCAGCCAATAGGATTTTTTCTACCTTAATTCCGATTGGCTGATAGAATTCTATCAGTCAATTGGAATTCAAGGGATGCCATCTTGGATGACGTCATTTAAAAGTACCTTCATTCTTCAGTTGGATTTTGTTGGAAGAGGATGCTCCGCGTTGGATGTCTTGAAGATGGAGCTGCTCTGTGCCGGATGGATGAAGATAGAAGATGATGCCTGGATGAAGACTTCATTCTGTCTGGAGGACCATTTCGCCCGGCTTCGTTGAGGACTTCGGCCCAGCTGGGTGAAGACTTCTCATGGTAGGGTGTCTTCAAGGGGTTAGTGTTAGGTTTTATTAAGGGGGTATTGGGTGGGTTTTAGAGTAGGGTTGGGTGTGTGGGTGGTGGGTTTTAATGTTGGGGGGTATTGTACTTTTTTACAGGTAATAGAGCTGATTACTTTGGGGCAATGCCCTGCAAAAGGCCCTTTTAAGGGCTATTTGTAATTTAGTATAGGGTAGGGCTTTTTATTATTTTGGGGGGCTTTTTTATTTTATTAGGGGGTTTAGATTAGGTGTAATTAGTTTAAAAAATTGTAATCATTTTATTATTTTCTGTAATTTAGTGGGGGGGTTTCGTACTTTAGATAATTTTTTAAAATTGTATTTAATTGTATTTAGTTTAGGTAATTCATTTAATTATAGTGTAGTGTTAGGTGTAATTGTAATTTAGGTTAGGATTTATTTTACAGGTAAATTTGAATTTATTTTAACTAGGTAGCTATTAAATAGTTAATAACTATTTAATAACTATTCTACCTATTTAAAATAAATACAAACTTGCCTGCAAAATAATAATAAACCCTAAGCTAGCTACAATGTAACTATTAGTTATATTGTAGCTAGCTTAGGGTTTATTTTATAGGTAAGTATTTCGTTTTAAATAGGAATAATTTAGAGAATGATAGTAATATTTATTTAGATTTATTTATTTAGTTAATAACTATTTAATAACTATTATACCTAGTTGCCTGTAAAATAAAAATAAACCCTAAAAGCTACAATGTAACTATTAGTTTATTTTATAGGTAAGTATTTAGTATTAAATAGGAATAATTTAGTGAATGATAGTAATATTTATTTAGATATATTTAAATTATATTTAAGTTTGGGGAGTGTTAGGGTTAGGGTTAGACTTAGATTTAGGGGTTAATAACTTTAATATATTGGCAGCGACGTTGGGGGTGGCAGATTAGGGGTTAATAAGTGTAGGTAGGTTGCAGCGACATTGGGGGTGGCAGATTAGGGGTTAATATTATAATATAGGTTGCAGCGATGTTGGGGGCTGCAGATTAGGGGTTCATAAGTATAATGTAAGTGGCGGCGGTGTCAGGAGCGGCAGATTAGGGGTTAAAAATATTATGCAAGTGTCGGAGATGTCGGGGCCAGCAGATTAGGGGTTAATAAGTTTAAGATTAGGGGTGTTTAGACTCGGGGTTCATGTTAGGGTGTTAGGTGTAGACATAAATGTATTTCCCCATAGGAATCAATGGGGCTGCGTTAGGAGCTTTACGCTGCTTTTTTGCAGGTGTTAGTTTTTTTTCAGCCGGCTCTCCCCCATTGATTCCTATGGGGAAATCGTGCACGAGCACGTTTTGCCAGCTCACCGCTACCAAAAGCAGCGATGGTATTGAGGTGAGATGTGGAGCTAAATATTGCTCTACGCTCACTTTTTTGCGGCTAATGCCGGGTTTGTAAAAACCTGTAATACCAGCGTTGTCTGTAGGTGAGTGGTGAGGGAAAACTGCTCGTTAGCACCGCACAGCATACCGACAAAACTCGTAATCTATGCGAATGTGAAAATAAGTATAAAAAAGGATTAATATAAATTTTTAATAAAACTAATTTTATTTCAGTTGACAACATCCTTTTAACAATTGTGGTTAATGGGCACACACTTTGCTTTGTTGGCCATGAACGTGTATTCAATTTGGTGATTTGTTTAACTTAAGCGCCATGTTAGTTATTGCGTGCTGTGGATTCTTGTGAATAGTTACACTTTTCATACCTATTTTATAAGTCTATAATCTTCCATACACTGAATAAAGAATGTTCCCAACAATATATGTTCTCCAAACTTAAAGAGCCAGTATACACTCATTTTCATATAACTGCATGTAATAGTCACTACTATAAAGAATCAGGGGCGCGATCCGATATACGGCGTAGTTTGCGGCGCAAGCGAGGGAACCCGTGTCGCCCGCAGTTTCAGCTCGCATCTTGAGCTATCCAATATACGGTGCCGTCAGTTGCTAACGTGCCGTAAGTCGGATAAACCAGCGATGTCCAGAAATCTGCGCAAGTACAAATTTCTGGCATCGCCAGTGACTTACGCCACGTTAGAAACTGCCAGCGCCTACAAAACCTGACTAAAGTATGAAATCACCCGCACTGTCTAACACGCCTCCCTAACATAGCCAGACACGTCTAACATGCCTCCCTAACATAGCCCGACACGTCTAACCCTCTATCCGCTATCCCCCCTCACTATCCTAACAATAAAATATGTATTAACCCCTAAACCGCCGCTCCCGGACCCCGCCACCAGCTATATTAAATCTATAACCCCCTAAAGTGAGCCCCTACCCCACCGCCATCTATATTAAATTATTTAACCCCTAAAATACTAAACTATCCCTACCACTAAACTTAAGTCTAACCCTACAAATAGCCCTGAAAAGGGCTTTTTGCGTGGCATTACCCCAAAGTAAACTACTCTTTTGCCAGCCCTTAAAAGGGCATTTGGCGGGGCTTTGTCACAAAGTAATCAGCTCTTTTGCCTACAATCTAAATCCCCCTACACCTATAATAAATGTATTAACCCCTAATCTAATCCCCCTACACCGCCGCCAGCTATATTAACTATATTAACCCTAATTATATTAGGGTTAATATAGTTAATATCGTTATTATAATATATATATATTAAGTATAATAACCCTATCTAACTCTAACATCCCTAACTAAACTCTTATTAAAATAAATCTAATATTAATATTATTAATTAAAATATTCCTATTTAAATCTAAATACTTACCTATAAAATAAACCCTAAGATAGCTACAATATAATTAATAATTACATTGTAGCTATGTTAGGGTTTATATTTATTTTACAGGTAAATTGTTAATTATTTTAACTAGGTATTATTTAATAGCTACCTAGTTAAAATAATTACCCAATTACCTGTAAAATAATCCTAACCTAAGTTACAAATACACCTACACTATCAATAAATTAAATAAACTACAAATATCTATCTAAAAATACAATTAACTAAACTAAACTAAATTACAAAAAAAAAAACACTAAATTACAAAAAATAAAAAAAAAGATTACAAGATTTTAAAGCTAATTACGCCTATTCTAAGCCCTCTAATAAAATTATAAAGCCCCCCCCCAAAAAAAAAAATCCCTACCCTATTCTAAATTGAAAAAAGTTCAAAGCTCTTTTACCTTACCAGCCCTTAAAAGGGCCTTTTGTGGGGCATGCCCCAAAGAAAACTGCTCTTTTGCCTGAAAAAAATACACAATACCACCCCCCAACATTACAACCCACCACCCACATACCCCTAATCTAACCCAAACCCCCCTTAAATAAACCTAACACTAACCCCCTGAAGATCTCCCTACCTTGTCTTCACCACACTGGGCCGAACTCCTCATCCGATCCGGGCGATGTCTTTATCCAAGCGGCAAAGAAGTCTTCATCCCGGCAATGTCTTTATCCAAGCGGCAGCAAAGTCTTCTTCCATCCGGCAGCATCTTCCATCAAGCGGCATCTTCAATCTTCATTCTTCGCTCCTCCGACGCGGAGCATCCATCCCGGCCGACGACTGAACGACGAATGAGGTACCTTTAACCCCTTAATGACCGCAGCACTTTTCCATTTTCTGTCCGTTTGGGACCAAGGCTATTTTTACATTTTTGCGGTGTTTGTGTTTAGCTGTAATTTTCCTCTTACTCATTTACTGTAACCACATATATTATATACCGTTTTTCTCGCCATTAAATTGACTTTCAAAAGATACCATAATTTTCATCATATCTTATAATTTACTATAAAAAACATTATAAAATATGAGGAAAAAATGGAAAAAAACACATTTTTTCTAACTTTGACCCCCAAAATCTGTTACACATCTACAACCACCAAAAAACACCCGTGCTAAATAGTTTCTAAATTTTGTCCTGAGTTTAGAAATACCCAATGTTTACATGTTCTTTGCTTTTTTTGCAAGTTATAGGGCCATAAATACAAGTAGCACTTTGCTATTTCCAAACCACTTTTTTTCAAAATTAGCGCTAGTTACATTGGGGCACTGATATCTTTCAGGAATCCCTGAATATCCCTTGACATGTATATATTTATTTTTAGAAGACATCCTAAAGTATTGATCTAGGCCCATTTTGGTATATTTCATGCCACCATTTCACCGCCAAATGCGATCAAATAAAAAAAAATGTTCACTTTTTCACAAATATTTTCACAAACTTTAGGTTTCTCACTGAAATTATTTACAAACAACTTATGCAATTATAGCATAAATGGTTGTAAATGCTTCTCTGGGATCCCCTTTGTTCAGAAATAGCAGACATATATGGCTTTGGCTTTGCTTTTTGGTAATTAGAAGGCTGCTAAATGCCCCTGCGCAAAATACGCGTATTATGCCCAGCAGTGAAGGGGTTAATTAGGGAGCATGTAGGGAGCTTCTAGGGTTAATTTTAGCTTTAGTGTAGTGTAGTAGACAACCCCAAGTATTGATATAGGCCCATTTTGGTATATTTCATGCCACCATTTCACCGCCAAATGCGATCAAATAAAAAAAAACGTTAATTTTTTCACAATTTTAGGTTTCTCACTGAAATTATTTACAAACAGCTTGTGCAATTATGGCACAAATGGTTGTAAATGCTTCTCTGGGATGCCCTTTGTTCAGAAATAGCAGACATATATGACTTTGGCGTTGCTTTTTTGTAATTAGAAAGTCGCTAAATGCTGCTGCGCATCACACGTGTATTATGGCTAGCAGTGAAGGGGTTAATTAGGTAGTGTGTAGGGAGCTTGCAGGGTTAATTTTAGGTTTAGTGTAGAGTTCAGCCTCCCACCTGACACATCCCACCCCCTGATCCCTCCCAAACAGCTCCCTTCCCTCCCCCACCCCACTATTGTCCCCGCCATCTTAAGTACTGGCAGAAAGTCTGCCAGTACTAAAATAAAATATTTTTTTTTTTTTGAAAGAAAAAAAAAAAAGCATATTTACATATGCTGTGTTTAGGATCCTCCCTTAGCCCCCAACCTCCCTGATCCCCCCCAAAACAGCTATCTAAGCCTCCCCCTCTGCCTTATTGGGGGCCATCTTGGGTACTGGCAGCTGTCTGCCAGTACCCATTTTGCACAATCAAATGTTTATTTATTTTTTATTTTTTTTATTTTTTCTGTAGTGTAGCTTCCCCCCCCCCCCCCCCACGGACCAACCCCCACCACCTAAATAACGACTAAGGTTTTTTTTAAAAAATGACTTGTCCCACTTTTATTTTGGGACACATTTTTTTCTGTAGTGCAGCGGTCCCCACCCGGTCCCTGCCCCGGCGCGCGCCCGCGCGCGCCCCCTCGTGCACGTGCGCGCGCCCCCGCGCACCCGGACTTGCACGCCCACGATCCCGCCCCCCTCCACATGACCAGGGCCATCGATGGCGCCACCCACCTCCCACACCGGCTCCCACCCACCAACGATACCGGCCATCGATGTCCGGTGCAGAGAGGGCCACAGAGTGGCTCTCTCTGCATCGGATGGCCATCTAAGGTTATTGCAGGATGCCTCCATATCGAGGCATCACTGCAATAACCGGAAAGAAGCTGGAAGCGAGCAGGATCGCTTCCAGCTGCTTTCCACACCGAGGACGTGCAGGGTACATTCTCAGGCGTTAACTGCCTTTTTTTCTGAGGACGTACCCTGCACGTCCTCGGTCATTAAGGGGTTAAATGACGTCATCCAAGATGGCGTCCGTCGAATTCCGATTGCCTGATAGGATTCTATCAGCCAATCGGAATTAAGGTAGAAAAATCTGATTGGCTGATTGAATCAGCCAATCAGATTCAAGTTCAATACGATTGGCTGAACCAATCAGCCAATCAGATTGAGCTCGCATTCTATTGGCTGTTCCGATGAAGACTTCTTCTTTGCCGCTTGGATAAAGACATCGCCCGGATCGGATGAGGAGTTCGGCCCGGTGTGGTGAAGACAAGGTAAGGAGATCTTCAGGGGGGTAGTGTTATGTTTATTTAAGGGGGTTTGGGTTAGATTAGGGGTATGTGGGTGGTGGGTTGTAATGTTGGGGGGTGGTATTGTGTTTTTTTTTCAGGCAAAAGAGCAGTTTTCTTTGGGGCATGCCCCACAAAAGGCCCTTTTAAGGGCTGGTAAGGTAAAAGAGCTTTGAAATTTTTTTTAATTTATAATAGGGTAGGGAATTTTTTTTTATTTTGGGGGGCTTTATTATTTTATTAGGGGGCTTAGAATAGGTGTAATTAGCTTAAAAATCTTGTAATCTTTTTTTTATTTTTTGTAATTTAGGTTTTTTTTTTGTAATTTAGTTTAGTTTATTTAATTGTATATGTAGATAGATATTTGTAGTTTGTTTAATTTATTGATAGTGTAGGTGTATTTGTAACTTAGGTTAGGATTTATTTTACAGGTAATTGGGTAATTATTTTAACTAGGTAGCCTTTAAATAGTTAATAACTATTTAATAGCTATTATACCTAGTTAAAATAATTAACCATTTACCTGTAAAATAAATATAAACCCTAACATAGATACAATGTAATTATTAATTATATTGTAGCTATCTTAGGGTTTATTTTATAGGTAAGTATTTAGATTTAAATAGGAATATTTTAGTTTATAATATGAATTAGATTTATTTAATAAGAATTTAGTTAGGGGTGTTAGGGTTAGATAGAGTTAATATAGTTAATATAAATACTATAGTAACTATATTAACTGTATTAACCCTAATATAATTAGGGTTAATATAGTTAATATATATAATGTAATAACTATATTAACTATAATATACTTAGGGTTAATATTGATAATATAGCTGGTGGTGGGGTAGGTAGATTAAATTAGGGGTTAATAATTTTAATATAGATGGCGGCGGTGTAAGGGGCTTACATTAGGGGTTAATACTATTAATATAGGTGGCGGCGGTGTAGGGAGCGCAGGTTATAGGGCAAAAGAGCTGTTTACTTCAGTGCAAAGCCCCGCAAAAGGCCCTTTTAAGGGCTGGTAATAGAGATAATTATTTTAGGGGGATTAGATTAGAGGTTAATAATATTAATATAGCTGGCGGCGGTATAGGGGGATTAGATTAGGGGTTAATCATTTTTATATAGGTGGCGGCGGTGTAAGGGGTCAGATTAGGGGATAGATAAGGTATATGGCGGCGGTGTAAGAAGTTCACATTAGGGGATAGATCAGGTAGATGGCGGCGGTGTAAGGGGTTCACATTAGGGGATAGATCAGTTAGATGGTGGCAGTTTTAGGGGCTCACAGTAGGGGGTTAGTTTATGTAGATGGCGGCGGTTAGGGGTTAAATACTTTATTAAGGATTGCGGCGGGGGATCGCGGTTGACAGGTAGATAGACATTGTGCATGCGTTAGGTGTTAGGTTTTATTTAGCAGATCGCGGTTGACAGGTAGATAGACATTGCGCATGCGTTAGGTGTTAGGTTTATTTAGCAGCTAGTTTAGAGAGTTACGGGGCTCCAATAGACAGCGTAAGGCTTCTTACGGCTGCTTTTTGTGGCAAGGTGAAAATGAAGTAACATTTCTCCATTTTCGCCACGTAAGTCCTTACGCTGTATATTGGATACCAAACTGCGCTGGTTGGTATACCTGCCTATGGCCCAAAAAATTACGGGCGACGGCAGAAATATACGCACGTAACTTCTAGGTTACGCAGTATATGTGATACCAAACCAGCGCAAATATTGGCGTCGCCAACTTTTGCGGGCGACGATTTTTATCGGATCGAGCCCAAGATGCGCAGATACTGAAATAAAAATCCAGTATAAAATGGTTTAAAAACTTACTTAGAAGCTTTCAGTTTAGCTCTGTCGAAAAGGCAGTTGGAAAGCCCACTGCAAGTGGGAAATAAGTCACTCCCCCCCTCCCCCTTCTTTTGCATATGAAAAGACCCTTTACACAAACAGGAGCAAGCTGGAGTAGGTAGCTGACAGTATTCACATAAAACTTTGGGGCTTGGTTAGGAGTCTGAAAATCAGAGCAATGTTATTTAAAAATAAGCAAAACTATATACATTAAAAAAAAAAAAACTTTATGGGCTTTATAAATAGATCATCTACAAAACATTTATGCAAAGAAAAAATGAGTGTATAATGTCCCTTTAATGTCTTCAGGAATATAGTCTATATCCAAGGAAGAGAGAGAGAAGCCCAGGTCAAATATTACTTAACAGCTACTGATTAGATAATGGTTTAATAGCTGTTATTTTATCTGTGTCGCCTGAGGTTGTTAGAAATGAACAATATCTAAATCACAGGAGTTCACCTGGTGGTTTCATTCATGAATAATGTTTTATCTGAGTGATTACCTTTCTGATGGGCACACCTTTATATCGTATGACAGCTAACCCAAGTGAACAAATTGTAAAGTCATATTATATCATGCTATCTGCAGGAAGTAAGAATGCAAATCTGCATGTCCACATATAGACACATACACTTATAAACCGACATATAGACACACACACTCACAGACTGACATATAGACACACACACTTACAGACTGACATATAGACACACACACACTCCCAGACCCACATATCAACACACACACTAACAGACCACATAAAGACACACACACTCACAAACCACATATAGACACACACACTCACAGACCGACATATAGACACACACACACTCCCAGAGCCACATATCGACACACACACTAACAGACCACATAAAGACACACACACTCACATACCACATATAGACACACACACACTCACAGACCACATATAGACACACACACTCACAGGCCCACATATAGACACACACAATCACAGGTCCACATGTAGACACACACACTCACAGACTGACATATAGACACACAGACACACACACTCACAAACCGACATATAGACAAACACACTCACAGACCACATATAACACAGACACTCACAGACCAAAATATAGACACACACACTCACAGACCACATATAGACACACACACTATACAGACCAACATATAGACACACACACTCACAGACCGACATATAGACACACACACACACTCAGAGACCACATATAAACACACACACTCACAGACCAACATATAGACACACACAGTCACACTCACAGACCACATAAAGACACACACATTCACTTACCCACATAGAGACACACACACACACACTCACAGACCCACATATAGACACACACACACTCACAGACCAGCATATAGACACACATACTCACAGACCACATAAAGACACACACATTCACTTACTCACAAAGAGACACACACACTCACAGACCCACATATAGACACACACACTCACAAACCAACATATAGACACACATATAAACACACACACTCACAGACCAAAATTTAGACACACACATATAAACACACACACTCATAGACACACACTCACATACCACATATAGACACACACACACTCCCAGACCCACATATGGACACACACACTAACAGACCACATAAAGACACACACACTCACAGACCACATATAGATACACACACTCACAGCCCGACATATAGACACACACACACTCCCAGACCCACATATCGACACACACACTAACAGACCACATAAAGACACACATACTCACATACCACATATAGACACACACACTCACAGACCCACATATAGACACACACACTCACAGACCCACATGTAGACACACACATTCACAGACTGACATATAGACACACACACTCACAGACCACATATAGACACACCCACTAACAAACCGACATATAGACATACACTCACAGACCACATATAGACACAGACACTCACAGACCAAAATATAGACACACACACTCACAGACCACATATAGACACACACTCACAGACCCACATATAGACACACACACTCGCAGACCAACATATAGACGCACACACTCACAGACCCACATGTAGACACAAACACTCACAGACCGACATATAGACACACACACACTCAGAGACCACATATAGACACACTCACAGAACACCATATATACACACACACTCACATACCACATAAAGAAACACACATTCACTTACCCACATAGAGACACACACACTCACAGACCCACATATAGACACACACTCACAGACCAACATATAGACTCACATATAAACACACACACTCACAGACCAAAATTTAGACACACATATAAACACACACACTCATAGACCCACATATAGACACACACACTCACATACCACATATAGACACATACACTTACAGATCACATATAGACACACACACTCACAGATCACATATATGCACACGCTCATAGAACTTATCTAGACAAACACACTCAAAGACCCACATATAAACACACACACTCACTCACAGACCCACATATAGACACACATATATAGACACACACTCACAGACCACAAATAAACGAACACACTCACAGACCACATATAGACACACAGACACATGCACACTTACAAGTATATGAACATAACAAATACATGAAGGTACACATACACATGCAGGGACACACACACACATGCATATAAGACACAACTAAGATTTTATGCTAGGAGTGTGTGTGGTATGAACTAAGTGTCAGACCTTTTCAGCTCACAATGCTACCCCAATTCTGATATTCTCCCAGTATCAGAGATTAGTTCAAGGTGTGGGGGGGTGGGGAGCGCTAACTACTGTAGCTGTGAGTAGGACTAAATTTGGTGATAATTGTTTGTATTATCTATTTGTTAATTCACTGTGTATTAGTATGAGTGACTGATTATTTCTTTTCAAATTAGAAGCTTCTTGGGTTCGTGATATAGTAATTATACCTTGCCAACCTTACAGTGTGTTGTGACTAAATTTTCTTTGTGATAGTGAACTATATTGTACTCTGCGTATACACCTTTATGATCTTGGTTCTGTTGTACACCCCTAGGATAACTATATCAAATAATAGGTATATATTAAAAATTGACACTCCTTAGTAATAATATATAGAAATGACACCAAACTTATGTATATTAAAATATTATATATTTTATATGACAATTAACATATAATAAATTCAAATGTTACACGGATAAAAATGGTTCCAATAACCACCAATTTCTTAAATCATACATATGTATTCATATAAAAACATGTTGAATCTCATAAAAAGGCTACTTCAAGTTTTGATGTTATATCAAAAACTCCGGTACATACTCTCTTTTATATGCATGTATTGAACCTTAGGGATTCTGTGTACACTTGCTGCGAACACTTGTTGCGAAAAAGTTGTTGCAAAAAAGTTGTGGCCACAACTGAGTTCCTTAAATTCTTTAGTGTCTCCAAATGAGGATAGTGATATACAATGTTATTGTTGCACTCCCCCTAACCGGACTTCCGACCGTGTCTTACCTCGTTGTGTAGGGGTCTTGGGAAGCTGCTCGCTATTCTGTTGTAACTTTAATGGAGGATCAGCGTCTCTCCGTTTGAAGTTCCCGGCGGCTTGCTTCCTCTCCCTGACGTCATCTGTTCCACGTGTTTTGTTGGAGGCCAATCGGGTTACCGGATCGTGGGGGGATTTCAAGGAGATACACTCCCCCCACGATCCGGTTACCCCCCCCCCCACACCTACAACTAAGATTTTAATTCACTCTCTCATCCTTTCACGTCTCGATTACTGCAACTCCATCCTCTCTGGTCTCCCTAGCTGCTGCCCAGCTCCTTTACAATCCCTAATGAATGCCTCTGCCAGGCTCATCTTCCTTACACGTCGCTCTTCATCTGCTGCACCTCTCTGCCAATCCCTTCACTGGCTTCCTCTTGCCTCTAGGATTAAACACAAAATTCTCACTCTGACACACAAAGCCCTCAACTGCACTGCTCCCCCCTATATCTTAGACCTCGTCTCCAGATACTCTCCCTCCCGTCCCTTTTGCTCCGCTCATGATCTCCTACTCTCCTCCTCTCTTGTTACCTCCTCACACTCCAGTTTACAGGACTTCTCCAGACTGGCTCCCATCTTATGGAACTCTCTGCCTCGCTCCACAAGACTCTCCCCTAGTTTTGAAAGCTTTAAGCGCTCCCTAAAGACTCTACTGTTCAGGGACGCTTACAACTTACACTAACCTTCCTATCTCCACTACTATCCCCTAAAACCCCATAGCATGTAAGCCTCTGAGCCCAGCTGTTTGTAGTTCACATTCAAATTCATAAGAGCCGAACAGTGCAACTCTCGACAGGACCCTCCAACCATCTGATCCCTATAAACGTTATCTTGTATACCGCCTATGTCATAGCGCTGCGGAATCTGTTGATGCTCTACAAATACCTGATAATAATAACATATAAACACACACAAACCAATGCAAACACATTCAGACACAAACATACACTCACAGACTCACACATACAAACACACATTAGTGCATTTTACACAATTAGCTTGTCCCACAGCCTGACTTTATCTAGTGCAGTACATAATATGTATTAGATGTGTCACTTTAGGCTGTCAATGCATTTAGTCTAAGAAGCAAAATGTAAACTCAGGAGAAATGTCTGTAGTGTGCTTTGCTATAAATGTCCACAAGATGGAGCTGATTGCATTGTATAGGGAGAACATTCACTTCCATAATTCATTCTTTGCTTGGTCCAAATGGAGCCAAAGGCAGTTAGTTATTTGTATAATTCAGACATAGCTAAAAACCTAAAGCTGTACAAATGCTAAAATCTATTGATTCTTTGCAACCACATAAGGAAATACACAAATATGTGCATGGTTTAGGGCTAGCAATGACTAAATGGAAACAACCCCCCTTACATAATAATCTCAAAGCAGTTCAATTTAGAAGTGTGGAGGGTGAACACTCTGTGCCCCCCGGCAATTAATATGTACCGGTGTCCCTTCCTTCCTGCACGACTATTGGAAAGCAAAATATTAAGATGAGATGACTCTCTAGTCCAATGCCTTAAAGGGACGTGAACCCCAATTTTTATTCTTTCATTGTTCAGAAGGAGCAGCAATTGTAAACAACTTTCCAATTTACTTTTATTAGCTAATTTACTTCATTCTCTTGATATCCTTTGTTGAAAAACATATCTAAATAGGCTCAGGATCTGCTGATTGGGGCCTCTTGTTATTGGCTCACCCATGCGCACTGCAATTTGTTAACAAAGGATACATAAAGAATGAAGCAAATTAAATAATATAAGTAATTTGGAATGTTGTTTAAAACTGCATTCTCTACCTGAATCATAAAAAAAAATGTTTGTGTTCCATGTCCCTTTCTTAATGATCGGTGACTGGCTGGCCTGCTCTACCAAAAATAATTATGCAAACTGCTCATAGGATGCAGTAACCTATCCATGGGGGTCCTATGACTTGGTGGGCTATAAATGGTGGTGCTGTGATTGTGTAGACTACTCATGGCAGAGCTATGACTGTGTTGACCTATTATAGGGAAACTGTGATTAGGTGGTCTACTCTTGGTGGAGCTGTGATTGAGTAACTACTTATGGCAGAGCTATGACTGTGTTGACCTATTATAGGGAAACTGTGATTAGGTGGTCCACTCTTGGTGGAGCTGTGATTGAGTAACTACTTATGGCAGAGCTATGACTGTGTTGACCTATTATAGGGAAACTGTGATTAGGTGGTCCACTCTTGGTGGAGCTGTGATTGAGTAACTACTTATGGGGGAGCTATGATTGAGCTGGCCCTATTATAAGGAAGCTGGGATTGGTTGGGTCACTTGTGGTGGAGAAACGATTGGGTGGGCCACTCATGGTTTAGCTGCAATTTGCTGGACCACTGATGCTTGACCAAAATGCTAAATATTAGAGATACTAATAGTAATAACTGATACAATTTCCAGGAGAATATTTATAAATTAGAGACAGCTCAAAGAGTTTACTAACTGGAATCTGTTCTATAAACTATAAAATCTAAAATAAAATACATCATGACTATATAATCCTTGGTGTCTGGATACATACCCAAACTTTGGAAAACTGCAAGAGTAGTGCCTAGCCATAAAAGTGGGGAGTTAACCTTGGTTTCTAACTATCGCCCTATATCTTTGTTCCCAGTATTGTCAAAGATCTTAGAAAAATGCATCCATACGCAATTATGTGAGTATTACCAATAATCTAACTATCTGACCCCTGATCAATCAGGTTTTCGCCCGAATCACTCCACTACAACTGCCCTCCTAAAAGTTTGCAACAACATCCAAACTGGCATGGAACAAGGAGACCTAACTGGAGCTATTTTACTTGATTTTGCAAAGGCCTTTGACACAGTAGACCACAACATACTACTGCTCAAACTAAAAACTCTGGTATTACTGATCGTCCGTTAACCTGGTTTCGATCATATGTATTGGATCGATCACAATATGTCTCCATTTCTGACAGCAAGTCCCTCCCTCTCCCAGTCACGTGTGGTGTACCCCAATGTTCCATTCTTGGCCCCCTACTATTCACATTATTTATAAATGATCTGCCTAATGTCTGCAAATCCTCAACTGTACACATGTACGCAGATGACACGGTAATCTATGCAAACAATTCCGATCTGTCGCAGCTTGAAGCAGGGCTCCAAGACTAGTTCACAGAGGTAGAAAAGTGGATCTCAAAAAACAAACTCTTCCTAAACAATGATCTTTGGAACAGGACCTAAATAACACAAATTACAAATTCCCATCTTCGCATCAAAACAAAATCCAATTGAACGCTGACCGCAGTCCACTCTTTTAAATACTTGGGTATGTTGTTAGACGCCAATCTATCTTTTGGCCTCCACATAGAAAAACTTGCATCTAAACTTTATTCAAAACTAGGTGCCCTGTACAGAAACAAATCCTACTAGGGGTGTGTGTGGTGATACTGATATCAGACTCAACTGTGCTTCCCCAAATCTGATATGCTCCCAAAATCAGAAAAAAAGAGTCAACAAAGAGAGGGGTGGGTGGGGAGCGCTCTCAAAGGAGCTGTGAGTTGGACTATCTATATAGAGTGCAAAGTGAATAAATTCCGTTCACTAATAAAAAGTGTCCGTGACTGAAGTTGTGTCTATAAATTATAACGTTGAGAGTGAATCCTCAATGGTTTTATTATAACATTGAGAATGAATCCTCAGTGGTGATATTAATGTAAGATGATTACGTGAAATAAATGTGCATATAAGAGAGAAAAGTATTCAGTACTAAAATAGTGCTATAGATGTGTGTCCCAAAGAGTGTCTTGTATCTGGTGTATCCCAAAGAGTGTCATGTATAAGATTGCGTATGTTACATCTGCAAGAGTTAATATAATGTCAAAAACCGTGTTCTTAAGTTAGTGAGCTCTTGATGGGTGTACTATATAGTACACGTGTATAGCATATATAGCTAATATACCTAATATGTTGCTGCAGTGAAAATATAAACTGAGGCAATATAGTATTAAAAATAAATTTTACTATCTAAAAATAGCAATTCCCTGTTCAAGAAATGTACAATAAATTTACAATAAAAAATTGTTACGATATATATTGTGATATTCCAGCTGGTTACAATATTAGAGTTGTTACAATATAAGTGGTTGATACATATAAAGAAAGTAGCAACAAATAGCTGCTGTATGTATTATGGAAGCATACAGGGTTATCCCAATTGAAGCATACAGATGTAGCGTAAAATGTTCTTGTGCAGGAATATAAGTTATATCAATATTAAAAAAGATCGATCTGTGACTATCTGGGAATAAAAGGTAGTAAGTTGTGGCCACAACTATAAAAAAACTGTATCCACAAGGATTTTAGAAAAGTTCTCTGTGTTTCAGAGCAAATAAAATATCAAGCTTGAAAGAAAGACTGTAGCGGTGCTCCCCCTACCCAGGCTATCGATATCCCTTACCTTCTCTGATTTGGTTTTGGGGTTATGGGAAGGTTGCCTCTGTGTTTAAAGATGTTTAAAAGTGGCGAGGTTTAAACTCCATCTCCAGTCGGCGTCTTACCGTTCAAACTTCCCGGCAAACACTTCCTACCTGAGCCTGTGTGTGGTCAGTGACACGTGGTTCTCGGAGGTCCAATCGGATAGCCGGGTCATGGGGGGAGTGTTCCTATCATGCTCCTGTGATTCTTTGCTAGAGCCGATGTTGTTCACACTTGAAAGTCAATATCTACGCGTTTCAGCGCTGGATGTGTGCCTTTATCAAGACTGTATCATGTACATGACTAAAAGCCTAGTGCAGGCTTGAAACGTTATATATGTTATTGGGACCCAGAATGAGAAAATAAAGGTCTTTTAATGAAGCTGGTGGCTGGAGTTTTTTGAAATTTGTGGAGCCTGTAACGCCATGTCAGTCCCACACTCAAAAAATTACGTTTTTTTCATGGGACTTCCATAGCGCAGCCATTACGGGTTTTGCGGTGAAGCTAAAAAGCTTGCGTTGCAGCCCATACCGACAAGATCCATTTCGCAATCTAAAAGCAGTAGTTATGAGTTTTACACTACAAAACTCTTACATAAGATTCATAACTAAACTGCTACAAAGTACGCTAAACACCTATAAACTACCTATAACCCCTAAACCAAGGCCCTCCCGCATTGCAGACACTATATTAAATGTATTAATCCCTATTCCGCCACTCCCCAACATCGCTGCCACTATACTAAAGTTATTAACCCCTAAACCGCCACCCTCCCGCATCTCAAACACTATTTAAATATTATTAACCTCTAATCTGCCGTCCGCCCACATCGCCCCCACTATACTAAAGTTATTAAGCCCTAAACCGGAAGTCCCCCCTAGCAATAAACTAATTTAAACTAGTAACCCAAAAACATAACCCTAAACCTAAGCCTAACGTAAACCTAAACCTAACCCTAACCCTAACACCCCCTAACTTTAACATAATTAAAATAGAGCTAAATTAAACTTACAAATATTAACTAAATAATTTCTATTTAAAATGAAATACTTACCTGTGAAATAAAACCTAAGCTTGCAACAATATAACTAATAGTTATATTTTAGCTAGCTTAGGTTTTATTTTTATTTCACAGGTAAGTTTGTATTTAGTTTAACTAGGTAGACTAGTTAGTAAATAGTTATTAACTATTTACTAATTACCTAGTTAAAATAAATACAAACTTACCTGTGAAATTAAACCTAAGCTGCCTTACACTAAAAAAAATCTACCATTACAAAAAATAAAAAAACCTTCCATTACAAAAAATAAAAAACGAAATGATCTAAAACAATAAAAAGTATTCCTATTCTAATACCCTTTAAAAATAAATAAAAAAAAAGCCTAATCTAGAATAAACTACCAAGTGCCCTTAAAAGGGTCATTTGTATGGGCATTGCCCTAAAGTTAACAGCTCTTTTGCTACAAAACAAAACAAACACCCACTAACAGTATACAACCCCTCACCCCCCAAACCCAAAAAATAAATAACTTTTTAAATGGGTAAAATCTACCCATTGCCCTGAAAAGGGCATTTGTATAGGCATTGCCCTTAAAATGGCATTTAGCTCTTTTTCCTGCCCTTAAAATGGCATTCAGCTCTTTTATGAAATGCCCAAGCCCTAATCTAAAAATAAAAACCCACCCCAAAACGGAAAAAATACATTACACAAAATAACACATTTTTAAAAATAATACAAATTATTCCTATTCTAATACCCATTTAAAACAAAAAACACCCCAAAATAAAAAACCTAATCTACAATAAACTACCAATAGCCCTTAAAATGGACTTTTGTAAGGCATTGCCCTAAGTTAAACAGCTCTTTTACCTGAAAAAAAAAAATACAAACACCCACTAACATTACAAACCCCCACCCCCCAAACCCACAAAATCTAAAAAAACCTAAGCTAACCATTGCCCTGGAAAGGGCATTAGTATGGGCATTGCCCTTAAAAGGGCATTTAGCTCTTTTGCATTGCCCTGAAAAGGGCATTTAGCTTGTTTACGAAAAGCTCAAACCCTAAACTAAAAAAAAACCCACCCAAAAAAAACCTTAAAAAAAGAAAAATAGAATTTCAGTAGCTCTCATCCTATTGGCTGATTTGAATTTCCAAAATCAAATCAGTCAATAGGAATGCAAGGGACATAATCTTAAATCGCGTACCTTGCATTGAAGTTTCAGTGTATGGCGGCGACCGTATGAAGAGGATGCTCCGCGCCGGATGACTTCAGGATGGACCCGCTCCGCCGGGATGAAGATAGAAGATGCCGTCTGGATGAAGATAGAAGAGGCCGCCTGGATGAAGACTTCTTGCCGCCTGGATGAAGACTTCACCGCCTGGATGAAGATGGAAGATGCCACTTGGATGAAGACTTCTCTCCGCCTGGATGAGGACTTCGCCGCCTGGATGAAGATCGTTCAAGCGGGACTTCAAAAACTGTAAGTGGATCATCGGGGGTTAGTGATAGGTTTTTTAAAGTTTTTTTTGGGGTGTTTTTTTTTCTTTTAGTTTAGGGTTTGGGCTTTTCGTAAACAAGCTAAATGCCCTTCTCAGGGCAATGCAAAAGAGCTAAATGCCCTTTTAAGGGCAATGCCCATACAAATACCCTTTTCAGGGCGATGGTTAGCTTAGGTTTTTTTTAGATAGTTTTTTTTATTTTGTGGGTTTGGGGGGGGGGTGGGGGTTTGTAATGTTAGTGGGGGTTTGTATTTTTTTCAGGTAGAAGAGCTGTTTAACTTAGGGCAATGCCCTACAAAAGGCCCTTGGTAGTTTATTGTAGATTAGGTGTTTTATTTTGGGGTGTTTTTTTTTTTTAAATGGGCATAAGAATAGGAATAATTTTTATTATTTTTGATAATTTGTTTGTTATTTTGTGTAATGTATTTTTTTTGTTTTGGGGTGGGTTTTTATTTTTAGATTAGGGCTTGGGCATTTCATAGAAGAGCTGAATGCCCTTTTAAGGGCCGGAAAAAAAGCTAAATGCCCTTTTATGGGCGATGCCCATAAAAATGCCCTTTTCAGGGCAATGGGTAGATTAGGTTTTACTTTAGTTTTATGTTGTGGGTTTGTGGGGTGGGGGTTTGTATGCTGTTGGGGGGTGTTTGTTTTGTAGCAAAGGAGCTATTAACTTTAGGGCAATGCCACAAAAGGCTCCTTTAAGGGCCCTTGGTAGTTTATTCTAGATTAGGCTTTTTTATTTTGGGGTGTTTTTTTTTATGGGTATTAGACTAGGAATAATTTTTATAGTTTTGGATAATTTCGTTTGTTATTTTTTTGTAATAGTAGGTTTTTTATTTTTAGTAATTTTAGTGTTTGTTATTTTTTGTAATAGTAGGTTTTTTTAATTTTTGTAATGTTAGGTTTTAGTGTAGGGCAGCTTAGGTGTTATTTCACAGGTAAATTTGTATTTATTTTAACTAGGTAGTTAGTAAATAGTTTATAACTATTTACTAACTAGTCTACCTAGTTAAACTAAATGCAAACTTACCTGTGAAATAAAAATAAAACCTAAGCTAGCTACAATATAACTATTAGTTATATTGTAGCTAACTTAGGTTTTATTTCACTGGTAAGTTTGTATTTAGTTTTAAATAGGAATTATTTAGTTGCAAGTTTAATTTAGCTCTATTTTAATTATGTTAAAGTTAGGGGGTGTTAGGGTTAGGGTTAGGTTTAGGTTTAGGGTTACGTTAGGGTTAGGTTTAGGGGTTAATATAGTTTAATTTAGGTGGTTTAAGGGTTAATAGGTTTATTTAGTGGCAATGATGTGGGAGGCCAGAGGTTTAGGGGTTAATAACTTTATTTAGTGGCAGCGATGTCGGGGAGTGGCGGAATAGGGATTAATAGATTTATTATAGTGTGGGCCATGTTGGGGTGCAGGGGAATATGAGTTAATAACTTTAGTATAGTGGCAGCGATGTTGGGGGTGGCAGATTATGGGTTAATAGCTTTATTTAGGTGGCAGCGATATCGGGAGCAGAAGATTAGGGGTTAATAACATTATGTAGGTGGCGGCGATGTCGGGGCGGCAGATTAGGGGTTAATAACATTCTGTAGATGTCAGCGATGTCGGGGGCAGCAGATTAGGGTTGTTTAGAAGTGAGGTTTATGTTAGGATGTTAGGTTTAGACATCGATGGGGCTGCGTTACGGAGCTTTTCATTCCTCGATCACAGGTGTTTTCTTCTTTTCTGACCCACTCTCCCCATTGATGTCTATGGGGAAAGCGTGCACGAGCACGTCAATACAGCGCTTGTATTTTGTGTGGTATGGAGCTTAAAAACCCCATATCGCACGCACAAGCCGGCTGTTTGAAAACTTGTAATGGCTACGCTATAGAGGGTTAAATAATGCAACTTTTGTTGCATTCGTTAATTTACCTATATCGCGCATAACTCGTAATCTAGCTAAATGAAAGTTGCAGGGTGCGTTCTATGTGCTGTCTCCTAGCCCTGATACAGACGTTTAATGCTGCAGAGAAAACTGGAACTGCTGGTAGAATGGGTCACAGTTCTAGTGTCACAGAAAGAAGTGAGGAGAGGTTGAATTTGGAGAGTAGGTCTTCATCAGTGATAGGGAGAAAGTCATGAATATTTCTAAAGACTTCTAGAACAATATTTAAAGATCACATTGAAAGCTGGGTGAGAATTTTTAGAGCACAGAATAAAATTGTTTATACAGTATTATAGGTTGTGTATGTAAAATTATGAGGACAGGAGTAAGATGATAATATTATTATTATTATTATTATCGGTTATTTGTAGAGCGCCAACAGATTCCGCAGCACTATAAACAAAGGGGAAGTACAACAAAACAATTATAGGGATCAAACGGGTAGAGAGCCCTACCAAGAGTTGCACTGTTGTAGTCAGCTTTTAAGAAGGTGATCTACAAACAGCTGGACTCTTAGGCTTACATGCTAAAGGGGTTCAGGGGATAGCAATGGAGGAGAGGAACTGGTTAGTGTAGGTTGTATGCATCCCTGAACAGTAGAGTCTTTTGGGAGCGCTTGAAGCTTTTAAAGCTAGAAGAGAGTCTTGTGGAGCGAGGTAGAGAGTTCCACAAGATGGGAGCCAGTCTGGAGAAGTCCTGTAAACGGGAGTGTGATGAGGTGACAAGAGAGGAGGAGAGAAGAAGGTCATAAGCAGAACGAAGGGGACGGGAGGGAAAGTATCTGGAGACAAGGTCTGAGATATAGGGGCGAGCAGTGCAGTTGAGGGCTTTGTATGTCAGAGTGAGAATTTTGTGTTTGATCCTAGAGGCAAGAGGAAGCCAGTGAAGGGATTGGCAGAGAGGTGCAGCAGATGAAGAGCGACGTGTAAGGAAGATGAGTCTGGCAGAAGCATTCATTATGGATTGTAAAGGAGCTAGGCGGCAGGTGGGGAGACCAGAGAGGACAGAGTTGCAGTAATCGAGGCGGGAGAGGATGAGAGAGTGGATTAAAATCTTAGTTGTGTCTTGTGTAAGAAAATGTCTAATTTTAGAGATGTTTTTTAGGTGGGAGTGGCAGGCTTTAGCCAAGGACTGAATGTGAGGAGTGAAAGAAAGATCTGAGTCAAATGTGACCCAGAGACTTCGGGCATGTGGGGTAGGGGTAATGATGGAGTTGTCGACAGTTATAGAGGGATTGGGGGTGGAGATTTTGGAAGAAGGGGGGGAAATAAGGAGCTCAGTTTTGGAGAGATTTAGCTTGAGGTAGTGAGAGGACATCCAGGAAGAGATGTGAGAAAGACAATTGGTGACACGGGTTAGCAAGGAAGGAGATAGGTCTGGTGTAGAGAAGTAGATTTGGGTATCATTGGCATACAAATGATATTGTAAACCGTGGGACTTTATTAGGGAACCTAGTGATGACGTGTAGATTGAGAAGAGAAGGGGACTGAGGACAGAGCCTTGCGGGACCTCAATATGAAAAGTCAGGTACATTGTTGGTAAACCCAGCAGTTTAAAGGGACAGTACACTGTACAATTGTTTTCTGTAATGTATTTCCAATTACTTGTTATACCAGCTGCAGAGTATAGAATGTAGGAGAAATTGCATTTTCAGGTTTATTTGTGTATATGAAATTGCTGATTTTGTGCTTTGAAACCAGAGCCTATTGAAATTTGTTGAGCTTGCAGGTAAAATTACATCTCAATATCGCTTTAGCTACACAGAATTGCTTTCTTATCTTATATCTGTTTGTAAACCAAAGACCAATACTTAGATAAAACAATGGTAAATTATCATTTTATTTAGTTATCTCTTTTACACCCCACTGGGAGTGTAAATTCTTCTGCCGGCTGTGTTTACATTGCTTGTCAATAGCTAGAAACTTTCAGTATAGGTGAGAATACCACCGGCTAAATCAGCTATTTAAAATGCCAAAATAAGGATAAAGGAGGTACATGCCAATAATTTAATTTACCCCAGCAGGTAAAATAGATCATTGGGGACATATTAAAGGGGGGGAAATAATTGGGTAAACTGTCTCTTCAGGGGATTATTATCTAAACATGAGAAAATGGATATAAAAATTACAAGATATTTGAAGATTTCATGAAATCATCAGTGTTAAGATTTATTTTATTCTCTGGGCTATAATATTGGTAACAATTTGCAGTTTCTTTCTATTTCCCTTACGTCAATCTCACTGCTGCGTTTCTCCCACCTGATGTCAAAGTATAAAGATAATGTCAGGTCTACCCTTTAGACAGATCGAGAGGGGCACTTACTCCTGGTCCTGTGCTTTGGGCCCCCTGCATTGTCATCAGGTGTGAGAGTGTGAGAAGGTGCAATGAACAGCCTGTATTTAATTTATGAAGAAGTGTTTATGGTATCAGGAGGTGTAATTTACGCTGTTATGAACTAGTACTGTCTGGCTGTTGTGCAAGATTGTAAAAAATCATTGAGATAAGGGGCAGCCTGCAGAGGCATAGAAACAGACAATCTTAGAGGGTATAAAGTATATTAATATAGCAATGTTGCTTATACAAAACTGGGGAATGGGCAGTAAAAGTGGTATCTATTTTTTAAACAATAACAAAAATCAAGTAGATGTAATGTTGCACTCATTTCAGTAATGAAAGAATTTATAACACACCGTAGTCATAAATGATGGATGCCAATGTGCCAATAATTCCACTACAGGTCCCTAGAACTGGGGGCTTAGATTTATTTATTCTTACACAATTTGTACAGAAGAAGTCCTGATTTATACAAGTTTATTTTATTACATAAATAACACAGAAGAGAACTGACGCGAGCATTTGGGTCAAGAAGAAGTTCCTGCCTCACCAGGCACGTGAACAAAAACAACACGATTTGTACAGGTAGAAATTATTTACCTTTAGCCACAGTTTGTTTGAGGGTTGCGCATATTTTCAAGAAACTTTTCTCATCAAATCTAAATTCAGATTTTAAAATCTAAGTCTCAAATCTGATGGGTGGGAATACAATCCATTCTAAAAAAGTCAATGAAAGAGTAAAAACATAAACCAGGAAAATATCACAACTGCAAAAAATGAATAAATCAGGGAATAAAGATAAAAGTATATTGACATTTTCCAGTAGTAATCTAGATAAAATGTATTTTTTTAAAGGGACATTATAAATTAGATTTTACTTTCCATAAATGTTTTGTAGATGATCCATTTGTACAGCCCATCTGGGAGTGTTTCTGTAACAATGTATAGTTTTGCTTATTTTTAAATAACATTGTTCTGATTTTCAGACTCTTAACCAAGTCCCAGTTATGAGTGTATACTGATGTCTAAAGACTCCAGCTTGTGTAATACGTCTTTTCATATGCAGAGGAGAGGGGAGGGGTCAGTGTCTGCTTTTCTTGCTTTCTCAGCCCATTTCACTGGGTGTCCCAGCCTAACCTCATCAACAGTTCTAAATTGAGAGCGTCTAAGTAACTTTATAAAAGGTTTTATACTGGATTTTTATTTCAGTATCTGTGCATATTCTTCTTTATAATAGTGTCTATTACATGCAGTTATATGGAAATTGCACACTGTCTCTTTAATGGTGATCTGTTCATAAAATAAATTAAACAAGGAATAGAACAACACTTGACTTATGTTTTTATTGGGGTTGATTGAGAGATGTGCCACAGATTTTAAAAAAAATACTAATATTATTAATACAATAACAATGGCAAAAATACTAATAAAGATTAACAGGTAAATCTTTTACTCATATGATAAACGCTTTTTCTGTTTTTGTTTATAAAACCAAACTAGAGCTTTTTACATGGTTACATTACAAAAAAACATCAAAATTAATAAATATAACAAATTAAAAACTCTGATTTTTTATGTACAAAATGATACAATCCGTAACACTGGACATGGCTGATACATAGGAACGGGTTATTGTAGGTTTAGTACTATAATGGCGGATTTACTTTTACTTCAGAGTTTCACTGAGTCAATATAAAAAAATAAAGCCTTGGATTTCAT
>NC_069507.1:21382122-21427122 GCF_027579735.1 Bombina bombina | reverse complement strand
AGATGCTGATACACCTGATAATGGGCTAGATTACAAGTGGCGCGCTAAGTGTAGCACAGGTTGCGATATCAATATATAACTTTAGCGCAGTATTAAAAGTGAAAAGTTTGTGCTCGTCAAATTAGCGTGACTGAGGATCTCGCTTAAGGGTAAGGGGTTAAAAAAAATATGCACTTAACACAACATGTATACATTTAAACATACAGTTACACTCATTTAAACTCTGATAAAAAATTATATTCATTTTTATTAAAAAACGTTATAAGGGTTCAAAGGTATATTGTATATGACAAGGTATTTGAATGGAAAGGGCTAAAATATATATATATATATATATATATACACACACACATATATATATATATATATATATATACAGTATATATACATGTCTAAATATGTGTATGTAGGTGTATATATATAGAATTTGAATAATTGTGACAGTGTACACCTCAGCACCAAAAAGACTAAACTCATTCCCGGATCTAAAATGCTTTACACATATGTATTGAGGATGACCTATTTCATCTGCTGAGTTGTGAAATAATTCAGTCATAAATTCGGGACCAGACAAATATTTTTTATTTTCATTCACAATTCTATTTTTATTTTTATATTAGTATTTTTGACCAATTTTTTTGGCTTAATGTCTTTGCTTATTTTTTTGCCTAAATCTTTATGCTTATTTTTTTTGCTTTATCGTTTTACATTTTTTGCAAATTGTTCGCTGTTTTTTTGGCTAATTTTTTACTTAAATAATCTAATTTTTATTTGTATTATTGTTTTGCACTTCTATATATATTGACATGCTTGGTACATGGCAGTATAAAATATTAACACTGTCAAATCTTATTTGAATCTTTCCAATTACAGTCTACAGCAAAAGATAAAATAAAAAAATTATACTTGGCTGGGTCCCAATAATCATATTCGCTCCCAGTTCTAAAACAAATCCTTTTGCCCTTTTTGAGTTCTAATAGTTTTGCTGAACTGGTGTTAGCTGACCTATCCCCCCATAATGGGTATCTTGCTTTAGAGAGGTTTATTAAGGGACAATACTAAAATACACAACTTAGGGGAATAGTCTAGGGTGATGGCGGGGGAAGAGAGACCATCCACTATCCCCTCCCCCCCTTTTTTTTCTTTCTCACCTCTTCCCCAGCTTTTTTGTTTTTATTTATTATAAAATAATTATATTTAACTTTCAGAAAATGGCTTACTGTATTTAAATGTATTGGTCAAATCATCTTTAATAGCATATGATCTGTTATTTCAAATATGTATTGGTCAATGTCTAAATATGCGTTAGGTTATGTGTACAACATCACTAGGACCTTACTGTCGTGCTGACTTGTCATTAATCAGAATATTGATGTATTAATCACCCTTTGTCTTATGACTTTAGATTTGGAATGCTCTCTGGCTATGTTAATGACTACTTTTTCTTTTTCTCCTCTATATTCACAGTAAAAAGAATTTAAAAAAATAAAATATTAAAACAGTGTGCATTGGACTTAGATGTCCCATTATAGAAGCATTTGGCCCCTTAAAATTATCCAACAAGTATTTGTATATACTTTCCCCTCTATTTCCAGTCAAGCACGAGTGATAGTAACAATTTATTGTTAGTTTGTGAACACAACATACACTTGATTGCGAGTAACTAGTAGCAATCTTTTAGCTTGACATATTGTTTATATCTCCATAGTAACCACAACGCTCACATCACACTTTGTATAAGTCACCATGGTAACTATATTATATATATATATAATCCAGCTCCATTGAAGTCTATAGGGAGAAGAATTTAGTGCAGTCGTGGTATCCAAAGTCTTGAAGTTAGCGCGTGTCTCGTTTTTGATTGCTCACAAAAATTACTTTCAACTTGTAATAAGCACACACACAAAGCTTAATTCTAACAGTGTTTATGCTCGAGTCAGAGCTCTAAATACCGCTCCACTTGTAATATAGCAGAATGTGACCGCCAGGGGAACATTCACTTTACACAGAAACTACTAGGACAGATAGCTCAGCATGCTAAGGCACTGTGGCTGAGCTCTGTAGCAACCCAAGGGTTGCAGGTTCAATCCCCGGCGAGGTCCACTCAGCCTTTCATCCTTCTGAGGTTGATAAAATGAGCAGCGCCTTGAGACCCTAACGGGTGATTAGCCGCGCTTTACAAGTACTCAATACATGCATACGTACTAGCACAAGAAGACCTGTTGACCAAACCAATCTATGTCATTTACTGTCTGCAGAGGGACAGGCTATCATTTATAGGTTATATTGTGCAGTCAAATAAAACTGGAAATAAATCAAAATCAATTTAAACATAAACGAAGAGGTTTTTTTTTGTGAGAGTAAAAAATTAAAAAAAGCCTGAGGCAAAAAGTAACAGCATTAGATTCTGATAATCTTTTACTCCCTGATGTATTTACCATGACTCTCCCATATGTTCACTAATACTGGAGTACTCTTCAGGTTTTCGTTCTCCTCAAGCTCCCTCATCTCTCTTAGATTATGGCTAAACTGAAGAGGCCATTCTAACTTTAGTGAATCTAGGACATGGTTAAAGGCTTAATTTTAGTAAAAGAACACTCAAGTGTTCTATGTCATTAAAGCATTTTATTTTAAACAAATTATTTTATTTTATTATGTGTTAACTCCTGCAAAATGAACTGAATACATAGTAAAGGATTTGTTCCTGTGAACTCCAGATGAGGATACATCTGGTGGGCTAATCAGTAGGAAGCATATGTGTGTATACTCCAGCCACTGGCTGTACTCTCTTTTGGAGCAGAATACAGCTGTTTTAGGAGATACATGTGTTTAATAAAATTTGTTCAGTAAGATGTTCTAACAAAATAGAGAATTTATTGTTAAAGGGACATAAAAATGAAAATACTGTGCGTTAGAGCATTGTATTATTAATGTGTTGGCAGCTAAGGGTTCATAACAGAATGGTTATTGGATGTAACTTTTAGGTTCAGTGAGTAAAATAATTTTGTGTAGTTCCCATCTGCTGTTACCTACACAAATATACAACACCACAACCGCTTTAGCTTTTCACAATAGTGATAGATATCTGTTAAACTGTTATAGGTATATGACTCAGCCATCTATATATACACAGGACACCATGTATGTAATGTGCAATGCATCTGCTTCTTACTATGATCTTAAGAAATGCCCAGTGGCAGGTTTTTTGGTACAATGTCTGATTTTCATGTTGCTGCTGTGATTTGCCCCCTTCACAAGGGCAGTTTAACTGACAAGCAATCAGAGAGGGCATCTTTACAATTTCACATAAATAGTGTTATTAATTATTTTGTTCCAAATTATTATTTTCTCTGCTTTATTTACTTTTCTGGTATTTTATAGACGAGAATCAAACAGACTGTAGTTAAACCAAAGCTATGTGAAATTCCTTACGCTATTATTATTATGGTTATTAATGTTATTAATAATAATACTAATAATAGCAATAATAATTATTAATGCACTACTTCACATTTGTTTCCTTGTTTGTTTAAATGTGACCCACACTTTTATACCCTATAAAAACCTCACTGTTCAGTAACGTTTAGGTTTATTTTCACTATACACTGCTGCGTACGTTTTCTTTCATTAGTCTCTGTCTGAGTTTTTTTTTGTGCATCTGAAATACATTTTTTATATTAACACTCTTAATGCTGGAGAGGACTGTAATGCATTTGTTTTCTGGCAACCAATGGGTTAAACAAATTAAATGATGTGTCTATTAAACCACAGTCTGAATGCACTGACATTATAAAGTCCCCATGAATCTGATACTGACAATCAAACAGGCCACACAATCTACTTTGTGACGTAAGTAAGGCACATGGTGAGATTCATCATATTTACAATCATTTCATATGCATTTTATTTTCATTTCAAACACTGTTTATATACAGATTACTCCCTTGCATATAAACAGGTAATCTGATTTTTTTTAATTTAACCAAACAATCTTCTTTGGATGTTGCCACATAGACCCCCTCCCCGGAAATAATGTTGTATGAAGACCAGCATTAAACAAATGACCATACTAATCTATACAAATAAAATGATAAAAGCCCCAATACAAAGAAATGATTTTGAATACATTTATGACACTATCTAGATAGGACTGGCTTTACCATAGGAGATCTTGGCAGATGCCAATGGCACATCACTTATAAGCACTGGCTGGTCAAGTCGTTCAGCTTTACTTTTCTCATCCTGTTGTATCAAACTCTCAGTGCTGAAAACACAACAGTCAAGCACTGATATACAGAGGCAGCAAGTGGGATTTTCGCTTCTTTGTACGCACTACTAGCTATGGAGACTGCTAGACAGCATACTTTATACACAAACAGGTCTTGATGTCTACGGGGAACATAATGCAAAAAACGTTTTGCAACAACAGTGTTCTCTGTGACTTTGTGTCCAAAAAGAACAAACCCAAATGTGTATCTAGAAATTGCTTAATCTGCTAGCAACAATTGCACAATCCAAGTAAGGCCAGAAGCATTGGGGTTTGGTGTTTGAGCAGCTTTTTATATATAACAAGGTAAACCCAATGTTTGCACCAATTTAATAAATCTTAAATGACAGCAGTCTTAGCGTGGTGTGTTGGAGTACGCTTGAAGACATGTAGGAGTTTACAAAATCAAAATATTTCACTGCAGTTCACTGCAAATGACCCAATTTCATTGAGGTAAATAAAATACAAAATACAGCAACACTTCCATCAAGAATACGGGGACTAACTGTGCCCATTCATATTAAAAAAAGCACCACATTTCACCTTCCTTGTAGTCTATATGTCATATAGAGCACCTGTTAGCTAGAATCAAGGTGAGATGTACAGAGATATTTTCCTTTTATTTATTTTTGCTTGAAATCCAGTTGGTAGCACCCTTATGACAGTATACGCATCCGAGATGCATCATGAGGTAACGATTACTGGGCCACAATGTCTTAATGCCCAGAAATTTGAAATTATTTTAGCATACAAACTTTAGTCATTTTTTCATGACTTAAAAAGTGCTACAGGCAAATACAAAAAAGCCTTTGTTCTTTCATCTTTTGTCCGAAAATAGTCTTTTCCCAATGAATCCACACAGCACCTCTAGTGTCTGGTGGATAAGTCTAGACTCATGTTACCACCAGTGTGGTTTTGCCATTGGATCCCCTCTGGGCAGCTTTATAATCTTCCCTTCTTTGTCTTATTACACCAGAAGACACCAAAGAACTTGCTCTGATTTGCTTATTGACTAATGTTTTATTCCAATGCACTGCACGATTATCCACAAAACCTTGTACTATTTGCTTTCCTTGATGCGCATCAGATGTATTATTGCTTGGTTGATGAATTGGGGGTTGCCTCATATTGGTATTATTGGATGCTGATACCTTCACAGTGTGCTGGAATCCATGAACAGCGAGGGGTCCATCCAATGAGGCATCACCTGCTCCTGCCTCAGTAAACCTGCTTGCGGATGTTGGTGCCACCGTTACAGGTTGGATGGGACTGGGCATAACTGCCCCTTCCGGGGCTCTAAGCTCCAGAGCTGCATGCTCTGAAATTGGGGTGAAGTTGGTAGGAACAACCTTCTTGCCACATGATTCACAGCATAGCTTATTGTAGCCAGGAATAGAGCAGTAACGCGCCAAAACTTCCATCTGACAGAATATGGATTTGTCACCTTGGCATGACTCTTCTGTGTAAAGAATATGGAAAAGAAATTTGTTAACGCATTTATTGGCTTTTTCTCACCAATTTGTTGTAAATAACAGAAAAACATATGAATCAACACAGTATTGTTATTATAAAATTGATAACAAACTATAAATCTGGGTCACAGATTACTGATGTGTTGTATCTCAGTAAAATGCATTGAAAGATATTTAAGTGTAAACCAATTTCTTTAACAAGCTCATAAAAGGTACACATTCAACATCTGTTAACCCTTAAAACAGGGCTGTCCAATGTTTGACCCACAGGCCACATTCAGCGCTCCAATGGTTTTTTTGTGGCCCTTAGCACTACGGAGCAGAAAACAGACATCAGTCATTTGTAATTGAAAAAAACAACCTCACACTTCTCATTAGGTTACTAAGCATGTTCATTTGTGCCAAATGTTATATATAGAGTTAAATTATGTTCATTAATCATAAATAATAATTATAATTTTAGTTTAATATTTGGTGTTATCTTTAGTATAAGTGTGAGTTTTCTGTAATGTGGCCCTCAGCAATTCCCACCATACAAAGAGTTGAGGTACCCCGATTTTACAAGGAGGGGCACATTAAACTGAGATTTGGGAGTAAAGGAGAGAAGCCATGAGCTCAGGAATCACATGATAATTATATTTATATGTGGAGACGTGCACATCTAACCCCTTGGCTGTCAGAGAGCTGCAGAACATTGCTCTCTTCTTTGCCAGCCAGGAAGCTGCTAAAATGTGTAATCACATAATGTTAAATTCACCTCTAAACTTTGCAAATACTCTATACAGCTGAACATCACACCTACTGTATCTTCTAAAATGAAGAATTAAATCTTACAGACTACGTATTATTACATTTTGTTCTGTTGTTTAAATGTTTGTTTTTTGATTGTCATAAACAAAATTATTTCAGCTTACTTGAGGATATCTTGTTGACTGGGTTCTTTGGGGAGTTTTCTGGTGGTACCCACGGAGCTTTTGGAGTAACCGGGTAACTGCTCTCTGTGCGAGGAGTGAGACCTGGAGATTTTCCTAAATTTTAAAAATAAATAAATATCAAAAGTGATGAATCAATACTATAATTTCTGAAGATTGATACCCATTTTTGAGCTTTGATAGTTAATATTTGAAGACCGCTACGACTTAAAATCTGCTGCATTTTTTTTATAAATTAAAAATAAATAAGGAATGGGTGAACGTTTCCTTTGACATACAGTCGATGAAATATTCTATTAAAAAGAATATTATTCAATACTTTGGTGCCTACAAATCATAAGATATATAAAGAGTTTATAATATGTATTCATTACATTTATAAACATTTAATATGTACCCAGAAGTCAAAATGAAAGTTTTAGGATTTAGAAAAAGGCCTGATAATCGAAAGTGCCGCAAAGCGGCAACATATTCTGAGGGGAATGCGCCACAACATCTTGTGAGCCAGTGAAATATTCCAAGATGCTGACATCTATGTTAACGGGTGGCATCGCAGAGAGGTGTTTAACTGTTCATACCAACAGACGATTGGATTCCAGCCAGCATCAGCGCCAACATTGGCAATGTATGGTAAAGGATCCCTGCCTTTGGAATATATTACACAGAGCCTAAGAACTATACCTATGTCCCCCTAAACCGCCAATATCCCACCGCAATAAACCATCTACCTTTTTAACCCCTAAACTGTCAATATCCCACTGCAGCAAACCATCTATCATATTAACCCCTAAATGTATGTGTGTGTGTATATATATATATATATATATATATAGATAGATAGATAGATAGATAGATAGATAGATAGATAGATAGATAGATAGATAGATATGTGTGTGTGTGTATAAATATATATTTTTGTATTTATACGTTTATATATGTATTTACACATATAAACACAAATATATATGTGCACATATATAGACATATATATATATATATATATATATATATATATATATATATATATATATATATATATATAAATATATATATATGTGCATTGGAGCCCTTTGCAGTTAAAGGGACAGTCAAGTCATGTTTCAAATAGGGCATGTAATTTTAAACAACTTTCTAATTTACTTTTATCACCAATTTTGCTTTGTTCTCTTGGTATTCTTAGTTGAAAGCTAAACATTGAAAGGCTCATATGATCATTTCTAAGCCCTAAGGTGCATTGCTCTTAAAAGGGCATTCAGCTCTTTTTTATTGCCCTTAAAAGGGCATTCAGATGTTTTAAAAAAGCCCAAAGCACTAATCTAAAAAAAAAAACACCCAAAAAAATGAAAAAAAAAAAACCCCTAACACTAACCCCATTATATCTACTCACGGTTCCTGAAGTCCATACATCCATCTCCATCCAGGCGGCAAGAAGTCTTCATCCATCCCTGGTGCGTCTTCTATCTTCATCCCGGTGGCGCGGAGCAGAGCCATCTTGGAAGCCAAAGACATCCTGTGCAGAGCGTCCTCTTCATATGGTCACCGCCGTACACTGAAATTGAATGCAAGGTAGCCATTTCAAAATGGCGTACCTTGGATTCCTATTGGCTGATTTGATTCTTCAAATTCAAATCAGCCAATAGGATGAGAGCTTCTAAAATCCTATTGGCTGTTTTGAACAGCCAATAGGATTTCAGTAGCTCTCATCCTATTGGCTGCTTTGAACAGCCAATAAGATTTCAAAAGCTCTTATCCTATTGGCTGATTGAATTTGAAGAATCAAATTAACTAATAGGAATGCAAGGTACGCCATTTCGAATCAGCTACCTTGCATTCAACTTCAGTGTACGGTGGTGACCGTATGAAGAGGACGCTGCGCGCAGGATTTCTTTGGGTTCCAGGATGGCTCCGCTCCGCATCGCCGGGATGAAGACAGAAGACGCCCCTGGGCTGAATGAAGATATCACCGCAAGGATAAAGACTTCTCACCTAATTGTTTATGATATATATCAAAGGTAAGAATTCATAAGAGACGGTAATTTTAACAATCATTTACTAGTGGGAATATTCCCTAATTTGTGCAATACATAAATTCATAAAACAATATATGAAAACAATTTCAAACACATAAAAATTTGACACGATATCTGTATCTTGTATGTAGGAATACCACCCTGATAAAAATATAATATATATAATGCGAGCTTAAGAATGCTTAAAACCTTAAAATAGAATTAAATTTATTCCAGAATATAATGGACAGTCTCTATAGTCCTTATAAATCTTCAACAGATGAAATCCCTTTTATTTGTATGGTATATTACATACGAGACTTGTCTCCGTGATTATACTCAATACACTGGGTAAAGCCGACAAATAGTTTCTTATTTTGGATACTTTGTATCTTTGTTTTGTTATGATGTATCTTTAACTCACAGATAGTTGCAGCGGCTGTAACCAAATGCCGCTGTAATGCGTCCAGGATACTGTGGTCTTTTATCACAACACGCTCCTTGCGTGTGGGCCGCTCTGTATGCTGCAGATCCTGGTCTCTGGCACAGGATTCACCACTCCCTCCGTGGGGAGGTGACCGGCTAAGGTACGCCGCTCCCTGCGTGTAAGTACCTGACGGGCTGTTGTCTTTAGCTTCAGATGTTCACAGCTCCCTGCTTGTGAAAGATAGTCTGGATCTTCTTAAGTACAATCCTGGAGGTGGAATCAGCTCCCGCTCTTAGCGTTAATACGCGCAGGCAAATACTAGGTACCTAGTGGGTTTGGTTCTGGTGAACAGGCAACTTCTTACTTCTACGCGTTTCACCCGTGTATGTGGGCTTTATCAAGATGTCAGTTGCTGCCAGAACTTCGATTTAAAAAGCCGTTACTTCCTTCTCATTGGTTGATCTGTTGTTTGGTAATTGTTTCTTAAGGTGGATTTCTCAGGTAAATATATCTTAAGGTGGAATCGCAGTAGTGTATTATTTTGTTCCTTTGTGGATCATATTTCCCATGTCTTCTTACTATATTTCTTTAGTAATTATAAAATTGTGGAGTATGTATTAACAAGAATCTTTTTTCAAATATATAGAACAATAATATTATTCTAAATTGTAACTAAATTAAGAAATTATTATTATTATCTCAGGGTGGTAATTCCAAAGGGTGGTATTCCATTTATTTCAGGATAAAACCAAAAAACCAAATTAATGATAATAAAATAAAATAAAAATAAAAATAAATAAAAAACAAAATTAAATAAAAATGAAATTACTAGTCGCTCTAATCCAGGGAAATAATATTATTCTATACTAAATGTTGTACAATTATGTTTATATATGTTTGAGCTTCTATTTTTCATTAGTTCTCTTTAATTAATTACTTAAAAGTGTATCTATTATTTGTTTTAGGATAGTTTCTGTGTTCTATATCACAAATGAATAGTGAGGAAATTATTCTAACAGATTATACTACTAAAAAGGGGGATATATCTAACTCTGAATTTAACCCTCTAGGATAGAGGGTATCCAATTTATATATTAATTCCGATTCTTTTTTAAGGAGTTTTGCCTCAAAATCCCCCCCCTCCAATCTCCTCTGACTATACAGATCCCCCAAAACTTAAAATGTTGTAGGTTGTTATTATGGGTTTCCCTAAAATGCTTATATAAATGGGTGTCAAGGTTGCCTTTATCTATGTTACATAAATGTTCTCGGATCCTGTCACGTAACATTCGGGTGGTCTCTCCGATATAAACCAAATTGCAAGAACATTTAATGAGGTATATGACCCCCTTGTTTGAACATCTAATGATATCTTTTATGGCAAAATCTTCTCCTATTCCATCTATGTGCACAGAGCTATTTTTATTACTATATCTGCACGCTCTACATAAGTTGCAGGGAAAAAAACCTTTAGGGGAATGACCTTTAAGATCTTTATCTACCAGAATTTTGCTCTCCTTCTTTAATTCACTTGGTGCTAAAATTTGTTTAAGATTCCTCGCTTTTTTGAATATGATTTTGGGTTTGGGAGCTAATAAATCTCCTATTAAGGGGTCCTTTTTAATTATATGCCAATGTTTATTGACTATTTTCCTTATTAATTGGTGGTTTTCACTATAATCTGTAATGAGAGCTATATCATATTCATTCTTTTCCACAGTGGTGGTCAGAGTATCTTTATTTCTATATTGTAAGAGTGAACTTCTTTCTGTTGTACTTGCTCTATTTATTGCCCCTTCAATCTCTTGTTCTGAATAGCCTCTATCGTAGAATCTTTGTTGTAAAACTTTAACTTGGGTTTCAAAGTCGGTATATTTGGAACAGTTTTTTCTAATTCTAAGGAACTGTCCAGTCGGTATGTTCCCTTTCCATTTTTCATAGTGGCAACTTTTCTTATGTATGTAGTTATTGCAATCTACTTTTTTGAAGAATGTTCTTGTTTCTATATTACCTTCTTCTACATATATTTCTATATCTAAAAAAGAAATGGATGTTCTACTATACTCATAAGTAAAGTGTAAGCCCCTATCGTTAATATTCATTGTTTCAAAGAATTGTTTCAGTCTCTCTTCAGAGCCTCTCCACACAATAAGAATGTCATCTATGTATCGTTTGAAGAGCACGAGGTCCGCGCCAAATTCATGTGTCCTGAGGAAATTATCTTCCCAGTGGCCCATGAATATATTAGCATAACTTGGCGTGAACCTCGTGCCCATCGCGGTACCTTCTAGCTGCAAGTAGTACTTCCCATTAAATTCAAAATAATTATTTTCTAAAATGAATTTTATCCCCTTCAGAATAAAATCATTTAATTGTGTGCTGATATTGCTATCTTGATTCAGGATTGTTTCTACTGCCTGGAGACCCTTGGTGTGGTCTATAACTGTGTATAGTGATGTGACATCGCTAGTTGCGAGAATTAAATTTTCTTCCCACTCTATGTTTTCCATCAGTTGCAATACTTGTGTTGAATCTCTAAGATAGGTGTTTAAGTTTTTTACGTATTTTTGTAGAAAAATATCTACGTATCTAGATAAATTACATGTGACGGATCCAATTCCTGAAATGATTGATCTCCCGGGGGGGTTTTCTAAGCTTTTATGTACCTTTGGTAGGAAGTAAAAGATGGGGGTTCGTGGAAATTTTGGATATAGATAATGAAATTCGTTCTCATTGAGAACCCCACCATCTTTTCCTTCCTCCAAAATTGACAGCAAGTTTTTCATAATTCTCTTTGTGGGGTTAAGATCCAGAGTTTTATACGTCTTGGGATCGTTAAGGATTCTATTTGCTTCATTGACATAGTTGGCTCTACTCATAACGACTACCCCCCACCTTTATCTGCCGGTTTTATGACTACTTGTTTGTTTTTTTGTAATTTTTCTATAATTTCTCTATCTTTCTTTGTTAGATTGAAATTTGGTTTAAATTTTTTTGGATTGCTTTCTTTTAGATCTTTAAGAACTATTTTTTCAAAGGTCTCTAAATTTGAGCCTTTTGCAAATGTGGGATAAAATTTTGATGCTGGTTTTAAGTTGGTATGTTTGGTATCACTCTTTATGTCAGTTGAACTTTGAGGAAATCTAGAGGGGTTTACCTGTTTTTCCAAGGGTTTTTTTAGGAAAAAACGTTTTAATGTTAGTTTCCTAACAAATTGTTTCACATGTATGTGAGTGTTGAATTTATTAAGAGTAGTTGATGGGGCAAAAGACATTCCTAACGAGAGTACTCTTTTTTCATCTTCATTTAGATTTTCATTACTAAGATTAAAAATCCCTGTATTTTCAGAAATTATCTGACTCTTTTTGCCTCTCCTTCTATTCTTTCCTCCTCTTTGTCCTCTAACTGTCTTTTCTTTTGATTTAACGGGGTGTAGAATTTTTCCCTCTTCTCTAGGGCTAAAAGATCCTTTGTTGTGCCCTCCCTCAGAGGGCTTTTCTCTAAAAAAACCCTTTCATCTTTCAGGGGGGAGAATCTATTCTTTGTTTCTATATGCCAGCTAACGTTTCTTTCTCTCTGTGGTCTACCTTCATAATAGTTGTCTTTAGGGTTCTGACTGTGGTAGTAATTTCTAAAGGGTCTCTGTTCCCTCTGTGGGTCATAATTGCTATTGGAATATCTATTGCCATAGTAGTGTGGTTTATTAGCATGAAAATTTGTATCAGTGTTTGTATAATGTCTTGTTTGATTTGAGCTTATACTTTGTGGATAGGCCCTATAATTATAATTATAATGTTCTGGATGAAAGAATGGTTGTTTTGGTTTATAATTGGATTGATTTCTCCAATTAGTGTAATTATCGTGATGTTCGAAATATCTTCTGTTATGTGATTCTCTCCCATGTTTGTCATTCGTATAGTTTCTTTCCCTTTGTGTCTCATAATTGTTTCTAAATCTGCCTTGCGTTTTGTGTTCCCCAAATTGTTGTTTTGGGTTTGATTGATCCCAATTATTTCTATTGTTGGTTCCAGATTATCATTATCTGTTTTATTTTTCTCTTTGTTTTGTTCTAACTTATCATTTCTGTCCCTTTCTAGTTTCCTCCATTTTGTATCTAGAAGGTCTTGTTTGAGTTCTGTTAGTTTATTTACTAAGTTATTTTGCCTCTCTTTAAAATTAGGATGTTCCCTTTTTGTTTCAAGTTTATTTTTAAATTCGATAATTTGTGTATTTATTTCACCCAAAGTCTCCTTTCGTGATTTTTTTAAAATTCCTAAAATATGATCCACAAAGGAACAAAATAATACACTACTGTGATTCCACCTTAAGATATATTTACCTGAGAAATCCACCTTAAGAAACAATTACCAAACAACAGATCAACCAATGAGAAGGAAGTAACGGCTTTTTAAATCGAAGTTCTGGCAGCAACTGACATCTTGATAAAGCCCACATACACGGGTGAAACGCGTAGAAGTAAGAAGTTGCCTGTTCACCAGAACCAAACCCACTAGGTACCTAGTATTTGCCCGCGCGTATTAACGCTAAGAGCGGGAGCTGATTCCACCTCCAGGATTGTACTTAAGAAGATCCAGACTATCTTTCACAAGCAGGGAGCTGTGAACATCTGAAGCTAAAGACAACAGCCCGTCAGGTACTTACACGCAGGGAGCGGCGTACCTTAGCCGGTCACCTCCCCACGGAGGGAGTGGTGAATCCTGTGCCAGAGACCAGGAGCTGCAGCATACAGAGCGGCCCACACGCAAGGAGCGTGTTGTGATAAAAGACCACAGTATCCTGGACGCATTACAGCGGCATTTGGTTACAGCCGCTGCAACTATCTGTGAGTTAAAGATACATCATAACAAAACAAAGATACAAAGTATCCAAAATAAGAAACTATTTGTCGGCTTTACCCAGTGTATTGAGTATAATCACGGAGACAAGTCTCGTATGTAATATACCATACAAATAAAAGGGATTTCATCTGTTGAAGATTTATAAGGACTATAGAGACTGTCCATTATATTCTGGAATAAATTTAATTCTATTTTAAGGTTTTAAGCATTCTTAAGCGTGCATTATATATATTATATTTTTATCAGGGTGGTATTCCTACATACAAGATACAGATATCGTGTCAAATTTTTATGTGTTTGAAATTGTTTTCATATATTGTTTTATGAATTTATGTATTGCACAAATTAGGGAATATTCCCACTAGTAAATGATTGTTAAAATTACCGTCTCTTATGAATTCTTACCTTTGATATATATCATAAACAATTAGGTGTGTTAAGTATACCAGCTTTTAGCGCCCTCTCATTTCACCATATTGTTTGTTCCATTTCTATCCTGGGGAGATAGTGGAGAGTGGCTTAGGTATTCTTTTTAGATTTTAGCGCTGAAATCCTGTGCCATTTTTTTTAAAGACTTCTCACCGCCTGGATAGAGATGAATGTCCATACTTCAGGAACGGTGAGTAGATATTCTGGGGTAAGTGTTAGGTTTTTTTTTGGGGGGGGGGGGTTGGGGTTTTTTGTTTTTTTTTTTAGATTAGGGCTTTGGGCTTTTTTAAAAGAGCTGAATGCCCTTTTAAGGGCAATGAAAAAGAGCTGAATGCCCTTTTAAGGGCAATGAAAAAGAGTTGAATGCCCTTTTAAGGGCAATGCCACTTTAGGGGCAATGGGTAGCTTAGGGTTTTTTTAGAGTTATTTTTTTTTTATTTTGGGGGGTTGGTTGGGTGGTGGGTTTTACTGTTGGGGGACTTTGTATTTTTTTACAGGTAAAAGAGCTGTTTAACTTAGGGCAATGCTAGGGGGTGTTTTTATTTTGGGGGCTTTTTTATTTTTATAAGGCTATTAGATTAGGTAAAAAAAATGTATTTTTGATAATTTCGTAATTTAGTGTTTATTATTTTTTATAATTTTAGATTTTTTTATTTTTTTCATAGTGTTATGTTTTTTTTAATTTGAAATTTAAATTTTTTAATTGGTAGTTTTTTTAATTTTATTAGAATAGTTAGGTTAATTTATAGTTTAATGTTAGGTTTATTTTTATTTCACAGGTAAGTTTTTATTTATTTTAAGATAGTTATATTGTAATTTTAATTTAAAGTAAGGGGGGCTGTTAGGTGTAAGAGTTAATAGTTTAATTTTGTGTTTTGCGATGTGGGGGGGCTGGCGATTTAGTGGTTAATAGGTTTATTTAGTAGCAGGGATGTGGGGGGAGGAGGTTTAGGGGTTAATAACTTTATTATAGTGTTGGCGATGTTGAGGAGAGGCGGATTAGGGGTTAATAGCTTTATTATTAATGTTGTCGATATCGGGGAGCGTCAGAATGGGGTTAATAACTTTATTATAGTGGCGGCGATGTCAGGGAGCGGCGGAATAGAGGTTAATAACTTTTATTAGTGTTGGCGATGTCAGGAGCGGCGGATTAGGGGTTAATAACTTTATTTAGGTGTCGGTGATGTTGGGGGCGGAGGATTAGGGGTGTTTAGACTTGGGGTTTATGTTAGGGTGTTAGGTTTAAACATAACTTTTTCCCCCCATCATCAATGGGGTAGTGTTACGAAGATTTTTCATTCTGCACTTCAGGTGTTAGTTTTTTTTCTAACACTCTCTCCCCATTGATGTCTATAGGGGAAAGTGTGCACGAGCACGTCAAATCAGCCCTTGGCTTTGGTATGGTATGGACCTTAATGTCACCATATCGCACGAACAAGGAGGCTTTTTAGTAACTCGTAATGGCAACGCTATGGAGAGTGAAATAACGCATCTTTTTGGGCGTTAGTTTCGCACCCTGTTTAGCGCAAAACTCGTAATCTACCCAAATATGAATAAGCTGAAGATAGTCTTCATCAATACCGAACCAGATAGCAGCCATAGCATTAATTAGGTATGTTTTTGCTCCCATGTACATCTGCAAGACCCTGATAAAGTCTGTTGTGCGTTTATCCATACGCAGTAAATCCAGATGTTCTGAGGTTACCATATACACATATTGGGCATCTTTACCCATTCACATTTGGTTCAGACAGATCTGCAGCTTCTCTGATTGCCTCTTTGATCCGTTTAATCCATTCCTAGGGGAAGATTTACTAAAGGTCGAGTGGACATGATTCACTGTATCGAATCATGTCCGCTCGACCTCGCTAAATGCCGACAGCATACATTGCACAAGCAAGGTGGCGGAGAAGTTAAGGAGCAGTGGTCTTATGACTGCTGCTTCTTAACTTCCGTTTCAGGTGAACCGGAGACGATGCGCGTAGAATGCAAAATAAATCTATCCCCATGACTCTAACGTTAGAAGAACAGTAAAGTTAACATTTTTCTTCCATGATTTAAACAGAACATACAACTTTAAACAACTTTTACATTTTCTTCTGTTATCAAACCTGCTTCATTCTCTGTTCCTTTATTTAATTTAATAATAAAAGTAAATTAGAAAATTGTTTAAAATTGTTCTTTTTAAATCATGAAAGAAAAAAAATGTGGGGTTCATGTCCCTTTAAATATATAGGGATAGAAATCCTAATAGATTATTTTTCATTAATGACTGGCTACCCTAAAAAGATAATCTAGTCACATTTTATATACATTTGTGTCAATCCCAGCAGTACAATAACAATCTCCCCCTGATGCTTGTGCACACAAAAACCAAACACAAAGTAATGTATTTTCATTCTGCCTGTGTGAGTAATGACATCATCACCTACCCGGGCATGATGCCATCTTGCAGACCTGTATGGTTTCCGGCTTGTCGCCATCGCACTGCCCTATGACATTATCACTCGCCTTACACACCACTTGGCGTTGTTGGATTCCCTCACCGCAGCTCGAAGAACACTATAAAGATAAGAGAGGACATCAACCAATACTACATGTGTGCTGGAAGTGTACAGCTTTCCCCATAGGAACACAGGATATGAGCAATGTTACAGCTTCGTACAAACAGATAACAGATGCATCACTAGTTCTTCCAAGTCCCATAAACAGAAAGAAAGAGAGAAAAATCAATTAGAAAAACACGTCATTTCTTTCATTTGGTTCTGGCAAATATTTACACTTGCACTGTAAGTAGTATCACTGGTTGTAATTGTATCAAATAAAAATACTTCACACGGTCAGTGTACTCCATGTACAGTGTTTCAGAGTACACCTGCACATTATAGAGAGTACACCTGCACATTATAGAGAGTACGCCTGCACATTATAGTGAGTACACCTGCACATTATAGAGAGTACACCTGCACATTATAGTGAGTGCGCCTGCACATTATAGTGAGTGCGCCTGCACATTATAGTGAGTGCGCCTGCACATTATAGTGAGTGCGCCTGCACATTATAGAGAGTACTCCTGCACATTATAGTGAGTACACCTGCACATTATAGTGAGTACACCTGCACATTATAGTGAGTACACCTGCACATTATAGTGAGTGCGCCTGCACATTATAGAGAGTACACCTGCACATTATAGTGAGTACACCTGCACATTATAGAGAGTACTCCTGCACATTATAGTGAGTACACCTGCACATTATAGTAAGTACACTTGCACATTATAGTGAGTACACCTGCACATTATAGTGAGTACACCTGCACATTATATTGAGTGCGCCTGCACATTATAGAGAGTACTCCTGCACATTATAGTGAGTACACCTGCACATTATAGAGAGTACTCCTGCACATTATAGAGAGTACACCTGCACATTATAGAGAGTACACCTGCACATTATATTGAGTGCGCCTGCACATTATAGTGAGTACTCCTGCACATTATAGAGAGTACACCTGCACATTATAGAGAGTACTCCTGCAAATTATAGTGAGTACACCTGCACATTATAGTAAGTACACTTGCACATTATAGTGAGTACACCTGCACATTATAGTGAGTACACCTGCACATTATAGTGAGTGCGCCTGCACATTATAGAGAGTACTCCTGCACATTATAGTGAGTACACCTGCACATTATAGAGAGTACTCCTGCACATTATAGAGAGTACACCTGCACATTATAGAGAGTACACCTGCACATTATATTGAGTGCGCCTGCACATTATAGTGAGTACACCTGCACATTATAGAGAGTACTCCTGCACATTATAGAGAGTACTCCTGCACATTATAGTGAGTGCGCCTGCACATTATAGAGAGTACACCTGCACATTATAGAGAGTACACCTGCACATTATAGAGAGTACTCCTGCACATTATAGTGAGTACACCTGCACATTATAGAGAGTACACCTGCACATTATAGAGAGTACTCCTGCACATTATAGTGAGTACACCTGCACATTATAGTGAGTACACCTGCACATTATAGTGAGTGCGCCTGCACATTATAGAGAGTACTCCTGCACATTATAGTGAGTACACCTGCACATTATAGAGAGTACACCTGCACATTATAGTGAGTACACCTGCACATTATAGAGAGTACGCCTGCACATTATAGTGAGTACACCTGCACATTATAGTGAGTGCGCCTGCACATTATAGAGAGTACTCCTGCACATTATAGTGAGTACACCTGCACATTATAGTGAGTACACCTGCACATTATAGTGAGTACACCTGCACATTATAGTGAGTGCGCCTGCACATTATAGAGAGTACTCCTGCACATTATAGTGAGTACACCTGCACATTATAGAGAGTACTCCTGCACATTATAGTGAGTACACCTGCACATTATAGTGAGTACACCTGCACATTATAGTGAGTACACCTGCACATTATAGTGAGTGCGCCTGCACATTATAGAGAGTACTCCTGCACATTATAGTGAGTACACCTGCACATTATAGAGAGTACTCCTGCACATTATAGTGAGTACACCTGCACATTATAGAGAGTACACCTGCACATTATATTGAGTACACCTGCACATTATAGAGAGTACTCCTGCACATTATAGTGAGTACACCTGCACATTATAGAGAGTACACCTGCACATTATAGAGAGTACACCTGCACATTATAGTGAGTGCGCCTGCACATTATAGAGAGTACTCCTGCACATTATAGTGAGTACACCTGCACATTATAGAGAGTACTCCTGCACATTATAGAGAGTACACCTGCACATTATAGAGAGTACTCCTGCACATTATAGTGAGTACACCTGCACATTATAGAGAGTACACCTGCACATTATAGAGAGTACTCCTGCACATTATAGTGAGTACACCTGCACATTATAGAGAGTACACCTGCACATTATATTGAGTGCGCCTGCACATTATAGTGAGTACACCTGCACATTATAGTGAGTGCGCCTGCACATTATAGAGAGTACACCTGCACATTATAGAGAGTACTCCTGCACATTATAGAGAGTACACCTGCACATTATAGAGAGTACTCCTGCACATTATAGTGAGTACACCTGCACATTATAGTAAGTACACTTGCACATTATAGTGAGTACACCTGCACATTATAGTGAGTACACCTGCACATTATAGAGAGTGCGCCTGCACATTATAGAGAGTACACCTGCACATTATAGAGAGTGCGCCTGCACATTATAGAGAGTACACCTGCACATTATAGAGAGTACACCTGCACATTATAGAGAGTACACCTGCACATTATATTGAGTACACCTGCACATTATAGTGAGTACACCTGCACATTATATTGAGTGCGCCTGCACATTATAGAGAGTACGCCTGCACATTATAGAGAGTACACCTGCACATTATAGAGAGTACACCTGCACATTATAGTGAGTACACCTGCACATTATATTGAGTGCGCCTGCACATTATAGAGAGTACGCCTGCACATTATAGAGAGTACACCTGCACATTATAGAGAGTACACCTGCACATTATAGAGAGTGCGCCTGCACATTATAGAGAGTACACCTGCACATTATAGAGAGTACGCCTGCACATTATAGAGAGTACACCTGCACATTATAGAGAGTACTCCTGCACATTATAGTGAGTACACCTGCACATTATAGTAAGTACACTTGCACATTATAGTGAGTACACCTGCACATTATAGTAAGTACACCTGCACATTATAGTAAGTACACTTGCACATTATAGTGAGTACACCTGCACATTATAGTAAGTACACTTGCACATTATAGTGAGTACACCTGCACATTATAGTGAGTACTCCTGCACATTATAGTGAGTGCGCCTGCACATTATAGAGAGTACTCCTGCACATTATAGTGAGTACACCTGCACATTATAGAGAGTACTCCTGCACATTATAGAGAGTACACCTGCACATTATAGAGAGTACTCCTGCACATTATAGTGAGTACACCTGCACATTATAGAGAGTACTCCTGCACATTATAGTGAGTACACCTGCACATTATAGTGAGTACACCTGCACATTATATTGAGTGCGCCTGCACATTATAGTGAGTGCGCCTGCACATTATATTGAGTGCGCCTGCACATTATAGAGAGTACGCCTGCACATTATAGTGAGTGCGCCTGCACATTATATTGAGTACTCCTGCACATTATAGAGAGTACACCTGCACATTATATTGAGTGCGCCTGCACATTATAGTGAGTGCGCCTGCACATTATATTGAGTACTCCTGCACATTATAGAGAGTACACCTGCACATTATATTGAGTGCGCCTGCACATTATAGTGAGTGCGCCTGCACATTATATTGAGTACTCCTGCACATTATAGAGAGTACACCTGCACATTATATTGAGTGCGCCTGCACATTATAGTGAGTGCGCCTGCACATTATAGAGAGTACACCTGCACATTATAGTGAGTGCGCCTGCACATTATAGAGAGTACACCTGCACATTATAGAGAGTACACCTGCACATTATATTGAGTGCGCCTGCACATTATAGTGAGTGCGCCTGCACATTATAGAGAGTACACCTGCACATTATAGAGAGTACACCTGCACATTATATTGAGTGCGCCTGCACATTATAGTGAGTGCGCCTGCACATTATAGTGAGTACTCCTGCACATTATAGAGAGTACACCTGCACATTATATTGAGTGCGCCTGCACATTATAGTGAGTGCGCCTGCACATTATAGAGAGTACACCTGCACATTATATTGAGTGCGCCTGCACATTATAGTGAGTACTCCTGCACATTATAGAGAGTACACCTGCACATTATATTGAGTGCGCCTGCACATTATAGTGAGTGCGCCTGCACATTATAGAGAGTACACCTGCACATTATAGTGAGTGCGCCTGCACATTATAGAGAGTACAACTGCACATTATAGAGAGTACACCTGCACATTATATTGAGTGCGCCTGCACATTATAGTGAGTACACCTGCACATTATAGAGAGTACTCCTGCACATTATAGTGAGTACACCTGCACATTATAGTGAGTACACCTGCACATTATAGTGAGTACACCTGCACATTATAGTGAGTGCGCCTGCACATTATAGAGAGTACTCCTGCACATTATAGTGAGTACACCTGCACATTATAGAGAGTACTCCTGCACATTATAGTGAGTACACCTGCACATTATAGTGAGTGCGCCTGCACATTATAGAGAGTACTCCTGCACATTATAGTGAGTGCGCCTGCACATTATAGTGAGTACTCCTGCACATTATAGAGAGTACACCTGCACATTATATTGAGTGCGCCTGCACATTATAGTGAGTGCGCCTGCACATTATAGAGAGTACACCTGCACATTATATTGAGTGCGCCTGCACATTATAGTGAGTACTCCTGCACATTATAGAGAGTACACCTGCACATTATATTGAGTGCGCCTGCACATTATAGTGAGTGCGCCTGCACATTATAGAGAGTACACCTGCACATTATAGTGAGTGCGCCTGCACATTATAGAGAGTACAACTGCACATTATAGAGAGTACACCTGCACATTATATTGAGTGTGCCTGCACATTATAGTGAGTACACCTGCACATTATAGAGAGTACTCCTGCACATTATAGTGAGTACACCTGCACATTATAGTGAGTACACCTGCACATTATAGTGAGTGCGCCTGCACATTATAGAGAGTACTCCTGCACATTATAGTGAGTACACCTGCACATTATAGAGAGTACTCCTGCACATTATAGTGAGTACACCTGCACATTATAGAGAGTACACCTGCACATTATATTGAGTACACCTGCACATTATAGAGAGTACTCCTGCACATTATAGTGAGTACACCTGCACATTATAGAGAGTACACCTGCACATTATAGAGAGTACACCTGCACATTTTAGTGAGTGCGCCTGCACATTATAGAGAGTACTCCTGCACATTATAGTGAGTACACCTGCACATTATAGAGAGTACTCCTGCACATTATAGAGAGTACACCTGCACATTATAGAGAGTACTCCTGCACATTATAGTGAGTACACCTGCACATTATAGAGAGTACACCTGCACATTATATTGAGTGCGCCTGCACATTATAGTGAGTACACCTGCACATTATAGTGAGTGCGCCTGCACATTATAGAGAGTACACCTGCACATTATAGAGAGTACTCCTGCACATTATAGAGAGTACACCTGCACATTATAGAGAGTACTCCTGCACATTATAGTGAGTACACCTGCACATTATAGTAAGTACACTTGCACATTATAGTGAGTACACCTGCACATTATAGTGAGTACACCTGCACATTATAGAGAGTGCGCCTGCACATTATAGAGAGTACACCTGCACATTATAGAGAGTGCGCCTGCACATTATAGAGAGTACACCTGCACATTATAGAGAGTACACCTGCACATTATAGAGAGTACACCTGCACATTATATTGAGTACACCTGCACATTATAGTGAGTACACCTGCACATTATATTGAGTGCGCCTGCACATTATAGAGAGTACGCCTGCACATTATAGAGAGTACACCTGCACATTATAGAGAGTACACCTGCACATTATAGTGAGTACACCTGCACATTATATTGAGTGCGCCTGCACATTATAGAGAGTACGCCTGCACATTATAGAGAGTACACCTGCACATTATAGAGAGTACACCTGCACATTATAGAGAGTGCGCCTGCACATTATAGAGAGTACACCTGCACATTATAGAGAGTACGCCTGCACATTATAGAGAGTACACCTGCACATTATAGAGAGTACTCCTGCACATTATAGTGAGTACACCTGCACATTATAGTAAGTACACTTGCACATTATAGTGAGTACACCTGCACATTATAGTAAGTACACCTGCACATTATAGTAAGTACACTTGCACATTATAGTGAGTACACCTGCACATTATAGTAAGTACACTTGCACATTATAGTGAGTACACCTGCACATAATAGTGAGTACTCCTGCACATTATAGTGAGTGCGCCTGCACATTATAGAGAGTACTCCTGCACATTATAGTGAGTACACCTGCACATTATAGAGAGTACTCCTGCACATTATAGAGAGTACACCTGCACATTATAGAGAGTACTCCTGCACATTATAGTGAGTACACCTGCACATTATAGAGAGTACTCCTGCACATTATAGTGAGTACACCTGCACATTATAGTGAGTACACCTGCACATTATATTGAGTGCGCCTGCACATTATAGTGAGTGCGCCTGCACATTATATTGAGTGCGCCTGCACATTATAGAGAGTACGCCTGCACATTATAGTGAGTGCGCCTGCACATTATATTGAGTACTCCTGCACATTATAGAGAGTACACCTGCACATTATATTGAGTGCGCCTGCACATTATAGTGAGTGCGCCTGCACATTATATTGAGTACTCCTGCACATTATAGAGAGTACACCTGCACATTATATTGAGTGCGCCTGCACATTATAGTGAGTGCGCCTGCACATTATATTGAGTACTCCTGCACATTATAGAGAGTACACCTGCACATTATATTGAGTGCGCCTGCACATTATAGTGAGTGCGCCTGCACATTATAGAGAGTACACCTGCACATTATAGTGAGTGCGCCTGCACATTATAGAGAGTACACCTGCACATTATAGAGAGTACACCTGCACATTATATTGAGTGCGCCTGCACATTATAGTGAGTGCGCCTGCACATTATAGAGAGTACACCTGCACATTATAGAGAGTACACCTGCACATTATATTGAGTGCGCCTGCACATTATAGTGAGTGCGCCTGCACATTATAGTGAGTACTCCTGCACATTATAGAGAGTACACCTGCACATTATATTGAGTGCGCCTGCACATTATAGTGAGTGCGCCTGCACATTATAGAGAGTACACCTGCACATTATATTGAGTGCGCCTGCACATTATAGTGAGTACTCCTGCACATTATAGAGAGTACACCTGCACATTATATTGAGTGCGCCTGCACATTATAGTGAGTGCGCCTGCACATTATAGAGAGTACACCTGCACATTATAGTGAGTGCGCCTGCACATTATAGAGAGTACAACTGCACATTATAGAGAGTACACCTGCACATTATATTGAGTGCGCCTGCACATTATAGTGAGTACACCTGCACATTATAGTGAGTGCGCCTGCACATTATAGAGAGTACACCTGCACATTATAGTGAGTGCGCCTGCACATTATAGAGAGTACAACTGCACATTATAGAGAGTACACCTGCACATTATATTGAGTGCGCCTGCACACTATAGAGAAACAAATTATATTAATGACCATTTCTATTATTCTTACCAGAAACTACTACAAGTCCATGCTAATGTCTTAGATCTATTTCGATTGAGCTTTTGCAGCACAGTAGAAGCCATTTTCAAACTAGCATCTATTTCTATTAATAAGAAATTCTTGTTGTCTAAAGTTTTTCATGTGACTTCCTCTGGGAAAATGTAGACACAATACATTAAGGACCCACTGGTGTTTCAGTCCAGGAGAAAAAAAAAGCTGACATTCTGAATTACTATTAAATCTATGGCCAATTACATAAATGCACACAAAAATAAAACAGGGAATGGTTAATAGTGATATTTGTTGTCGTTATGATCTGCCATAGGTTTTACAAAGAACTCACGCAAACCAACTGATTCAAACAGATGCACTCCTAATGGATTGAAAAGACAGTGGTAAGAAAGACAAAAATGAGCCGTTAAGTTAGAGGGTTGTGCAAGACAAACTAGAAGACTGGAATGTAGACCTGAGATGTATAAAAACATGAGATCTGACATTCATTCATTTCAATGAGAAACAAGAATGTAGCTGTGCAGTTGTCTGATTCAATAAATAGCATTTATTGAGCCCAGTGGCAGCAAAAATGCAACCAAACAATATTGTAGCTTTTATGACACCCGTGCTAAGCAGGAGCCGCTAGTTATGTCAGTAAGTAAACCACCCTGCTTATATTATGGTTAAAGTATCATGTCCAGGGAGAAGAAATCACCCTATACCCGGGAACACACTATCGCTAATACCAACCTGAGACCAGGCGCCAGTTCTCCACTGTGATGGACAAGATAATCGATTACATGAGCGCCGGGATTCTGGCCGCTCAGCAGTACAGTACTTGGTGTGCACAGTCCTGTTTGTCCCATTCTGTAGACGTTGGATACACTGAACCACTCTGCTCTGAACACCCAGCTTGCCACACGATTTGCTGCAGGCTGCCCAGTCCTCTGCAACCCAACTGCAAGCAAAAACACAAGCCCACAGGCATTCTGTTTACAAAGAGAACTATTAGCAGTGGTGCACATTAGACATATTAGAAATACAGATCCGTCATTATTCATTATTGTCTGTTTCCTCCAATATAACTCTCACTTTTTTTATTTCATAGTATTTTCTCAAATGGTCTTGAAACTCAAAAACATTCAATCACGTCTATAAAAAAAAACAGTATTGGAACATGTTGGAAATATTTTTCACTAAAAAAATAAATAAAGCTGTTTAAATTGATATTGACAAATACAGACATTCATGTCTGTCTTTTAAGTGCACTAAAATACAATTATATTAGTTATACTTATGAAATTATTTTATTAAAAACCTGCCCACTATTTTAGCTGATGGATTTGTGTATAGGAGGAGAGGGGCTGTGATAAAGTAGAACTACAAATGGTTTACATTTCTGCATTGAACTGTATCTCACTATTCAATGTTTCTCCTATAAAAAGACAACCATACTCTTCCATACTCTCTGTGATTTTCCATTTTTATTAGTGGTTTACTATAATTAATGGAAGTTACATACCCAGGCTGTGAACATTCATGCAGGTTACATCGTCTACGTATCGGTTTTGGCTTTTTGCTATTATCACAAAGGTTGCGATGAACCATTCTGTTATCTCCCTTTCGTCTACAACCATACTTGGTGTACTGAATACCTACAAAGGAATAAAGAATGTACTATCAGATTATTAAAATATTCATTACATTGTTAATAAAAATGTGATATTAATATCCAACATGGTAATGGTGAGATGTGTAATGGTCCATTCACCAGAATTAAGTTTTCTTTGGCCGCTACATGTTTTCTTTCAAGCCATCTCTGAAGTAGCCATCATTTGTTACCAGCTGGTGTTTAGGTTCAGACTGACAATGGTTTGTTACTTCAGCGATGGCGTGAAAACGCAAAGGTTAATCACACACAGACACACATATATATATTCAAGCAATATTGTAACAAGAAGATGCTCTAATGCATTACAGTTTTTGTATTACATCTTTATTTCCCTTTAAGCAGTTTTAGCACCCTTACCTCCCCCGCAGGCTTTAGAGCATTGGGACCAGCTTTTCAGGGCCCACTCATATGACTCCATCTCTTCCAATAGGACATTATTGCTGCCGAGCATGGGCAGGAGGTCCTCGTGAATAATGTACTTGTACATCAGGCTGATTTTTCCTTCCTCCTCCTGGGGTATGGCCTGCAAGAAGCACAGATATCAATAGAACAAAACCGACCAATAACACACTGTTGTGTAGAACTATTAAATATAACATTATTACTATTTCTTACTGAATTAGCAATATCACATGCAACACAATGCACATATACAAGTAAGCCTTGCGATTAGTGGTACTGGTGGTTCCTCCATTTCAATTGCTAGCTCTTTTTTTTTTTTTAAACATTTTCTTAAAGTGACATAATACTCATATGCTAAATCACTTGAAACTGATGCAGTATAACTGTAAAAAGCTGACAGGAAAATATCACCTGAGCATCTCTATGTAAAAAAGGAAGATTTTTTACCTCACAATCTCCTCAGCTCAGCAGAGTAAGTTCTGTGTAAAAAGTTATACTCAGCTGCTCCCAGCTGCAGGTAAAAAAAAAAAAAAATGAAGAAATGAACAGCAGCCAATCAGCATCAGCAGTGCTGAGGTCATAAACTCTTACTGTGATCTCATGAGATTTGACTTAACTCTCATGAGATTTCATAGTAAGCTTCCTTCACCTGATTGGTGAAATAATATGAGAGTTCACGAAGCTCATCCTTTCAGTTGTCCCGGGACAGACACACTAATATGCTGCTTAGAAATCCTTTACAATGGGAGGTGGCTACTGACGAACTTTTGAGGTAAAATATCTTTCTTTTTTACATAGAAATGTTCAGGTGATATTTTCTAATCAGCTTTTTACTGCTATGCTGCATCACTTTCAAGTGTTTAAACATTTGGGTATTATGGCCCTTTAAGCAAATATAAATGTTACAAAGCTACAGATTAAAAAGCTAATCTGTAGCTTTATACTACTATGAATATTCAGTATTTGTTTCATTTAAAACTAAAAGAATAATGAATAGCACAAGCAACAAATATTTGGCCTAACTGAATTTGTTTTCCTGTGCACAAGTCTACTAAATTACATGAAAAAGGGGCAAAATGAATAATGAAAATATATCGCAAAGTTGTTTCTTTACACATAACTAAACATTTTATAGAAAAATCTCAGTGTTTACTGTCTCTTTGAAAGGTATGTTCCATTTTGTGAATGAAGAATAACCACAACAAAAATAGCGGCTGAAGAGACATTTAAAGGGCCATAATACCTAAATGTTTACACCCTTGAAAGTGATGCAGCATATCTGTAAAAAGCCGACTAGAAAATATCACCTGAACATCTCTATGTAAAAAAGAAAGATTTTTTACCTCAAAAGTTCCTCAGTAGCCACATCCCATTGTAAAGGATTTCTAAGCAGCATATTAGTATGTCTGTCCTGGGACAGTTGAAGGGATGAGCCTCATGCACTCACATGTTATTTCCCTATTCAGTTTAGGGAAGTTTATAATGAAATCTCATGAGAGTTAAGTCAAATCTCATGAGATCACAGTAAGAGTTCATGACCTCAGCACTGCTGATGCTGATTGGCTGCTGTTCATTTCTTCATTTTTTTTTACCTGCAGCTGAGTATAACTTTTTACACAGAACTTACTCTGCTGAGCTGAGGAGATTGTGAGGTAAAATATCTTCCTTTTTTACATAAAGATGCTCAGGTGATATTTCCTGTCAGCTTTTTACAGTTATACTGCATCAGTTTCAAGTGATTTAGCATATGAGTATTATGTCCCTTTAAGCATATGAGTATTATGTCCCTTTAAGTCAAGTATTTTAAAATGTAAAAAACTCAAAAGCACAATAAAGATCATAACTATAAATAAATATATTTATGCAGTGCACTTTTCTCTATTTGCTGCATCTCTTTTTCTGAGTTTTTACATATATTGTTTTTTTATACCTGATACACTGTAATATTTACAGAACAAACGAATGTTTACACAGTTAAGCTTAAAACTACTGCAGGGGTTAATCCTATAGTTCTGTACAAGCAATAGGGCGATAATAAAATGCCTTGTAAGAGCATTTTGTTCTTGCTTTTTTATGTTCCTTTAATTTATAGAACTATTATACGGCTAGATTACGAGTTTTGCGGTAAGAGCTGCTCGGTACTAACTTGCAACAATATACATTATACTTATTAACCCCTAATCTGACGTCTCCAATGTCGCCGCCACCTACATTATACTTATTAACCCCTAATCTGACGTCCCCTGACATCCCCGACACCTACATTACACTTATTAACCCCTAATCTGCCACCCCTAACATCGCCGCCACCTACCTACACATATTAACCCCTAATCTGCCATCCCCAAAATCGCTGCCACTATACTAGAGGTATTAACCCCTGAATCTAACCCTAATACCCACTAACTTTAATGTAATTAAAATAAATCTAAATAAAACCTACTATTAATAACTACATAATTCCTATTTAAAACTAAACACTTACCTATAAAATAAACCCTAAACTAGATACAATATAACTTATAGTTACATTGTAACTATCTTAGGTTTTATTTTTATTTCACAGGCAAGTTTGTGTTTATTTTAACTAGGTAGAATAGTTAGTAAATAGTTATTAACTATTTTCTAGCTACCTAGTTAAAATAAATACAAATTTACCTGTAAAATAAAACCTAACCTGGGTTACACTAAAACCTAACTTTACACTACAATTAAATCAATTTCATTTATTAAATACAATTAACTAAATTACAAAAAAAAAACCACTAAATTACACAAAATAAGAAACACATGAACAAATATTTAAACTAATTATGCCTAATCTAATAGCCCTATCAAAATAAAAAAAGCCCCCCCAAAATAAAAAAAAAACCCTAGCCTACACTAAACTGCCAATAGCCCTTAAAAGGGCATTTTGCTCTTTTACCTGTAAAAAAAATACAAACAACCCCCCAACAGTAAACCCACCACCCACACAACCAAACCCCCCAAATAAAATCCTAACTAAAAAAACCTAAGCTCCCCATTGCCCTGAAAAGGGCATTTGGATGGGCATTGCCATTAAAAGGGCATTTAGCTATTTTTCCTTGCTTAAAACCCTAAGCTAAAAATAAAACCCACCCAATAAACCCTTAAAAAAACCTAACACTAATGCCTGAAGATCCACTTACAGTTTTTGAAGACCCAACATCCTCAACGAAGTGGCAGAAGTCTTCATCCAAGCGTCAAGAAGTCCTCAACGAAGCCGGAAGAAGTTTTCATCCAGACGGCATCTTTTATCTTCATCCATCCGGCGCGGAGCAGCTCCAACTTCCAGACATCTGGCGTGGAGCATCCTCTTCTGACAACGGCGACTGAAGAATGAAGATTCCTTTTAGTGACGTCATTCCAAGATGGCGTCCCTTGAATTCCAATTGGCTGATAGAATTCTATCAGCCAATCGGAATTAAAGGTGAAAAAATCCTATTGGCCGATGCAATCAGCCAATAGGATTGAGCTTGCATTCTATTGGCTGATTGGAACAGCCAATAGAATACAAGCTCAATCCTATTGGCTGATTGGATCAGCCAATACGATTGAAGCTCAATCCTATTGGCTAATTGCCTCAGACAATAGGATTTTTTCACCTTTAATTCCGATAATAAGTATTTAGTCTGAAATAGGAATTATTTAGTTATTAATAGTAGGTTTTATTTAGATTTATTTTAATTACATTAAAGTTAGTGGGTTTTAGGGTTAGGTTTAGGGGTTAATACCTTTAGTATAGTGGCGGCGATGTCGGGGACGGCAGATTAGAGGTTAATAAATGTAATGTAGGTGGCAGCGACATTGGGGGCGGCAGATTAGGGGTTAATAAGTGTAGGTGGGTGGCAGCGACATTGGGGGTGGAAGATTAGGGGTTAATAAATGTAGGTAGGTGGCGGCGATGTTAGGGGCGGCAGACTAGGGGTTAATAAATGTAATGTAGGTGGCGGCGAGGTTGGGTGCGGCAGATTAGGGGTTAATAAGTGTAATGTAGGTGGCAGCGAGGTTGGGGCGGCAGATTAGGGGTTAATAAGTATAATGTAGGGGTCGGCGGTGTCGGGGGCAGCAGATTAGGGGTTAATAATATTTAACTAGTGTTTGCGATGCGGGAGTGCGGCGGTTTAGGGGTTAATATGTTTATTATAGTGGCGGCGATGTCCGGAGTGGCAGATTAGGGGTTAATAATTTTACTTTAGTGTTTGCTATGCGGGATGGCCTCGGTTTAGGGGTTAATAGGTAGTTTATGGGTGTTAGTGTACTTTTTAGCACTTTAGTTATGAGTTTTATGTTACGGCTTTGTAGCGTAAAACCCATAACTACTGACTTTCAGTTTACGGTACAGATCTTGTAGTTATGGCTTTACCGCTCACTTTTTGGCCTCCCAGGCAAACTCGTAATACCGGCGCTATGGAAGTCCCATTGAAAAATGACTTTTTGAAAGCTGCAGTAGTTAAGTTGCGTTACGGTCAAAAAATGAGCGGTACAGATATACCTGCAAGACTCGTAATACCAGCGATAGTGAAAAAGCAGTGCTATGAGGCTTTTTCAGCCATAACGCAAAACTCGCAATCTAGCCGTTTCTTAGGCTATGTTTCCATCTAAATACAGAAGGACATGAAACACACACAAAGCAGAAAATAAGCATTATATGCTATATTCTATATCACTGCGTCAGTATTTTACAAATATAGGCCTAAAGCTCAAAGATGCGAACAGTATGGAGAATGAAAATTCCCAGTGCGCAATCCATAGCGCTCAGATTACAAGTCAGTGGTTCATATTTGTGCTTATGGTAGTATAGTGAGTGATACAGTATCCATGTCAGATAGCAAGGGTGCCTCATTTCCCTCGGGCAACAGATTACTTTGAGGACATTGCAAAAAACGATTCACATTGCACAAGCTCAAACTTGTAGCTCTTTTAAGACTCCTTGCCCAAAGTGCTTAGAGGAATATGACTGCACCTCACTGATGAGGTCCAAGCAAACAATCACCTGGGTTTGCTATGTTCCTTGTTCATAGAGGGAATGCCTGGTATTGTGGGGCTGGACTGAACTTGTTAGGAGGGATCAGGCTGATATACTTCAGGAAAGTTCTTTTCTGTGAGAAGCCGTATTGGGCTAAAAGAAGCTGCTCTCAGATGGTAAATCGCTATAGAACAAGCTATTGAGCTGTTGTTGGTTCCTGAGAGAGCGCTTCTCTTTCTGTATGTCGGCGTAACTATTCCTCACTAGGAAGGCAGGACTCCCCCTATTATTTCAATACTATCCCTCCCAAAGCAACACAATCTCCTAATAGTGATATTGTACAGACATAAGCACTAAATATTTAGCATACCTGAATAATAGATACTATATTGTATAAAATCTCTAATTAGGGCTGGAGGGTGGGCACCTAGAACGGCTATGCCCTGCCTCAGCTGGGCCCTTAGTAGTCATGCTCTTGATGCTATGGTCATGTTACAGCTGATTTGCCCTGAGCATCCTGAGAGGCGGAGCTTAATGAAGCTGTATGTATATAGCAGAAAAGCCAAGTGTAGGACGTACATGGTGAATATTGCAGGTGATCTATTACTGGTGTTGGCGTTTTGTTATTTTTGTAATTAAGATGAAAGGATCAAAAGACTTCAGTGTTTTCCTTTAATAAATATAGTAACTGCCTTAGCAGCCCCAGGGCAAACTCTATGTTCCAACACAATAAAGCAAAATAATTACCAAGTACTTAAACTTTCCAGTAAGACTAGAATAGCTTGTAAATAGTTTGTGCTGCTGAGTCTTATAATGCACAGCTAAAACCTCTTCCAAAAACTTGGAAGCAATTATTTGAACATAACAAATATTTGTTTCTGCCTGCTGCCTTCACAGTTTACTAAAATACAAAGTGATATAATAAAATTGCTTTACCTATCAGTGGGACTGTTATGTGTCACGTGATATTATTTAATACCTTTACAAGAGCTTTACAAATTGGTTTGCTAGGTCTTCTAATCACAATTCTAGGAATCGATTAATGGGGGTCAAACTCTTATCATGAGTCAGGAAAGCATGTTAGTAGTGTTACTGGAAGGCTAGGGGTGTGGCTAGATGGTCATGGGCGTGGCTAAACAGGAAGAAAAAGCAGCTGGGAGGGTCTATTTTTCCCTCCTTCTCAGCACAATGGGGGGTACAATCTAAAATACTGTAGAGTTCTATTGCACCCCTGTAGAACCATCAATGATTTCACAGTAAAACATCACAATCCATCAACTTCATTTTCACTTTAGTTTTCTTCTTTTCAGTTTCACATTGCACAAAAAAATACTTGGTTTTCATTGTGACCCCGGTAAATGTTTTGTAAACTATCAGAAGGGTCTTTTTGCATTTTGTTTTGTTTGTTTTTATTAAATCTAATCTGACAGTCGTGACTACTACAAAACAAATGTTAGCCTATTTTGCATGGCACATCTTGGCTTTGTACGTCATTTTTTAATGTTCATATCTCAAGTTAAGAAAACAAATCTGTTACATTGCATGCGTAAGTCTGACAGCTTAAAGGGACAGTAAACCCAAACTAAACATGCATGATTCATATAGAGCGTGCAATTCTATACGACTTTCCAATTTACCTATATTATAACATTTGCTTTGTTGAAGAGTAAAGCAAGGTAGGCTAATGTGAGCTTAGGTGTGTGCTCATGTCTTAAGCAATTATGCTGCACTGTTTGAAACTATGGGGCCTATCTATCAAGCTCCGAAAGGAGCTTGACGCCCCGTGTTTCTGGCGAGTCTTCAGACTCGCCAGAAACAGCAGTTATGAAGCAGCGGTCACAAAGACTGCTGCTCCATAACCTGTCCGCCTGCTCTGAGCAGGCGGACAGACATCGCCGGAAATCAACCCGATCGATTACAATCGGGTTGATTGACACCCCCTTGCTGGCAGCCCATTGGCCGCGAGTCTGCAGGGGGCGGCGTTGCACCAGCAGCTCTTGTGAGCTGCTGTTGCAATGCTGAATATGGAGAGCGTATTGCTCTCCGTATTCAGAGAGGTCTGGCGGACCTGATGCGCACTGTTGGATCAGGTCCGCCAGACCTTGTTAAATAGAGGCCTATGTATAGAATTGCTATAAACATTGTTGCAAACACTGCTGCCAAATTGCTAAAAACACGTGCACACTCCTGAGCTCACCCAGATTTACTCTTTATAAAAAGATAACACGAGAGCTAAGCAAAATTGATAGTAGCAGTAAATTGCAAAGTTGTTTAAAAAAAATTGTGATTTATTACAGTTCATTTAAAGGGACATTAAACACTAAATACATGCTAGATAGAATGATGCATTCAAAGAAAATAACTAACATGTAGATGTATTTTTTAAAGTTTCATTAGCTGTTTAAAAAATGACAAAATAAGAGTAAAGTTTTAGTGTCTATAAAACACTGGGAGCTGCCATATTGTAACTTGTGTTACCTTCTCTGCTGTGGCCAATTAGGGACCGTTATACATAGGTTATTAGAGTGTGCAGCCAATGGTTGTGCTGGATTTAACAGTGTTCTGCACTTCCATTTCTAACAGGAACTGAAAAGCTCACAATTTCAGAATGGAATTACAGGCAAAGAGGACAAAATAAATAATGACAGTATATTGCAGAGTTGTTTTATTATATACAATTTATCATTTTATATTACCATCTCAAAGTGTTTAATGTCCCTTTAAGTTTAGTTTTGACTTTACTATCCCTTTAATTAATTCAAATGACTGCACTTCTAATAGACTGAAACATTTTTATGGTATATTAGAATGGATTTGATTTAGCACCTGTTCCCACATACTCTGGTTTGTTCTATATTACAGTTAAAGGGATATGAATTGGAAATACAAAAACAGCATCAAAATGTACTCAGAGAATAAGGGGCCGATTTATCAATGTCTGGCGGACATGATATGCTGTAGCGTATCATGTCCGCCAGACATCACTGAATGCCGACAGCATATGCTGTCGGCATTTGACATTGCACAAGCAGTTCTGGCGAACTGCTTGTGCAATGCCGCCCCCTGCAGATTCACGGCCAGCGGGTGTCAATTAACCTGATCGTATTTGATTGGGAGGATTGATGTCGGCAGCCTCAGAGGTATTAAAGTGAATGTAAAGTCAGCTTGCTCTCTAAAGTTCGGCGTAACAGTAAATTATAAATAACATGAGTTTAATTCATGAAATTTTTAAAAACATTGTAATTACCGTGATTTTTTATTGATTATAGCCTTGCACCCGTCATTGTAATCCTCCTCCCGGCATTTTCGCTAACTCAGTGCGATTGTATGCACGATCCTTACAACCAATAACTGGATTAACCACGGGGGGACCAAACCCCTTTCTGTGTCGTCACGCGTCCGTATTGCGCTTGCGTTAGACAGCTCTTCCTACATTTTACTCTGAAGCTCGTTCACATTTTGCGCATGCGCAATTGGAAAATTCTCGGACTTCATTAATTCATTCAAGAAATCTTATAGCGCTAGGTAAGTTTAATTTTAAAGGGGCTCCGTATTCTACAATCACATATGAATAATGTATATATTTATTGTTATAAAGATTTATTTTATGATTGCAACATTTTTCTAATATATATATATATAAAGTTTATTTTAACCATTGATTACCAAATTTTATTACTATTAATATATTATTAAAAATACAACTTGGGAATATTACGGGGATGAGGATCATATGCTTTGCTTCGCTACCCAACGCTAGTATTCAGTGAATGTATTGATTCACTGAATACTATGTTGATTGACAGCGGAATCGGGGTTTGACGCATGCGCAGTGATTAGCAGAGACGGGAGCGCGCATTGCCACTATGTAAACAGCGGTTGGGACCGCTGTATACGTAATATTGCACAGAATAAGGAAGTTGACAGTGGGAGGAGCAGGTATAGACAAAGACCGATATTTAGAAATGTATATAAAAATTTTATTACACATTTTATGAGAAAATTAAAGTGGCGTTTTTTTTAATATACTTATTAACTATTTAATTTTACTTTCATAACATACAAAATTTGCATTCACTGTAAGACCGCTGCTTCTTAACTCCTGTTTCCGGCAAGCTTGAAGGTTCCCACGGATACAGTTACATTGGGGCCGATACGGGGGTTGTTAAATCGGCGCTAAAAGTGCAGTATATATGAACATGTCCCTGATCTAGAAAGATTTACTTGTCTCTTCACTGCATCAGCAGCTGTAGTTAGCAAAGTTCGATTCTATACACACAGACGAAATCCTCAAAAGGCCGTGGAAACTGTAATCAAGCTGCTGCTGTGATAGCCGAGATGTGTTGCTGGCATCCTCAAATTGCAAAATGACTACAAAAGGGGATAGGCAAAACAAAGACAGCGCACCTCAATTCAAGGTAAAACTGGTAACAATTTAATGAAAACATTAAAACTTACTAGAAGTCAAAGGGGCCGATTTACTAATATGCGGGCAGTCATGCCCACCGCACATCGATAAATTATGCTGTTGGCATTTATCATTGCACAAGCATTTCTAGTGAAATGATTGTGCAATGCTGCCCCCTGCACATTTGCGGCCAATCGGCTGCTAGCAGGGTGTGTCAATTAAACCGATTGTATCCGATCGAGCTGATTGCCGTCCGCCGCCTCAGAGGTGGCGGATAAGTTAAGGATCAGCGGTCTTAAGACCGCTGCAACTTAACTTATGTTTCCAGCGAACCTGATGGCTGTAACCGTGTTACAGTCCCTCCAGATCTCCTGAGAAAGTCCACTAAGAGGGTGGATGAAACGCGTAGAGGAGGAGAGGAGTGAGCTAAGGAGAAGTCACGATTGGACCGAAAGCCCTGACTGTATTCTGACATCAGTTGAAGTCGGAGGGACAGTAATACGGAGACCCTCTGATCCTTTGTTACTGCTCTGACTTCTAGTAAGTGCCAGCACAACTTTTAATGTTTTGATTAAATTGTTACCAGTTTTACCTTGAATCAAGGTGCGCTGTCTTTGTTTTGCCGATCCCCTCTTAAAGGGATATGAAACCAAACATTTCTCTTTAATGATTCAGATAGAGCAACTTTCTAATTTACTTCTATTATCATTTTTTCTTTGTTTCCTTAGTATCTTTTGTTGAAAAACAGGAACGTATACTTAGGAGCCGGGCCACTGGAGCACTATATGGCAGCAGTACTGCAAGAATATTATTTCTTTGCAAGAGCACTAGAGGGCAGCACTATTCCCTGTCATATAGTGCTCCAGATGCTACCTAGGTATCTCTTCAACACAGAATATCATGGGAACGAAGCAAATTTGATAAGAGAAGTACATTGGAAATGTTTTTAAATGGTTTGCTCTATCTGTATCAGAAAATACATTTTTTGGGGGTTCATGACGGGTGGCATAAGCACTATTTATTTTTAAAGTATATTTAAAGATACATTGTACGCTAGCTTTTTCTTTTTAAATGTTTTGTAGATAATCCATTTATATAGCCCATCTGGGAGTGTTTCTGTAACAATCTATAGTTTTGCTTATTTTTTTATAACATTGTGCTGATTTTCAGACTCCTAACCAAGACCCAAAGTGTCAGATGTATACTGATGTCTACAGACTCCTACTTGCTACTGTTTGCATAATCTGTCTTTTCATATGAAGAGAAGGGGAAGGGGGGAGTATCTGCTGTTTCTGCTTTCTCAGCCCCTTTCAGTGGGTGTCCCAGCCTAACCTCATCAACAGTACTAAACTGTGAGCTTCTAAGTAAGTTTTTAAAAGGTTTTATGCTGTATTTTTATATCAGTGTCTGTGCATATTCTTTTTTATAGTAGTGTCTATTACATGCAGTTGTATAAAAATTGGTGTATACTGTCTCTTTAATGTGAGTTCACCATAGTTATAGTTTAAGAACTGGTGGCTCTGTAGAGTGATTCGGGCCCCCAGGCTGCCATCCAAGCTTCCAGAGTGCTGAGTGAATCTGGTGATTAGCTGAAGTACTACACTGTGTTGTAGAGAACGGTTGTTGTTCCTGGATCACAAGTGTCTAATTCTACAACAACGGCTGAACAAAGAACGGTAAAATGTACTCTGGCCGTTCATCAGGAATACAACTCACTTTATTGTAGGTGAAAAACTGTAGGCTTCACTAGCAAGGAATTCTCACTCTTTACAGGGGAATTTGTATACTCATTTTCCAGTGATAGTACACAATGATTATTACTTATCCTGAGACATAAAGCACCATAAAACAATGTCATTAACATTCCTGCAAATGTTAATTCAACTCTGCAGCTATGTAGCTATATATCACTATTATCATATTTGGGATTTGTTGCCAATCTCAGCTGGAAGTAGCCCAAACGATTTCATCACTTTATTGTTTAGAATACAGTGAGAGCTGCCATGCACCTCAGAGCTTGATGTATACGCGGAGTATGGATCTAATGAGGCGCAAATGATAACAGGTGTAAAGTACGATCCATAGATCAGTTTCAGGATTCTGTACATATTTCTGCCTGGATTCTTTCTTTGTGATTAAATTCCAGCAAAGTAGACGTAAGCATGAAACAGCTGCTCGCACTTGTCTATAACTCGGCTGGAGCAGATGTCTAACGAAATTAAGCTTGTTTAGCAGGAAAAATGATGCCCTAATGATTTATAATGGGCTCCATTCTAGACCATAAGAAATCCTATACAAAATGACTCACATACCTTTTATGGGGATTACAAAATGAAAATAACACAATTAGCACCTGCTGTTAGACGTACAACCTTTATAAATGGCACTGGGACGACTGTGGGCAATTTACTTAAAAAGAGAAACACTCAAGCAAGTAATGAACAGACACAACTTGTTCCCTTTCACACAGAATAACTTTCTTACTGAATATTTACATCTATGAATTGAAACTACTACACAATAATGAAACTTGTCCATAAATAAAAAAACCTAATTTAGCTGGGAGATTAGGATTATAATGTAAAATAGAATATTATGTAAGTTTGTTATTTAAATAAACATGTTTTTTTAGTTATTTTGTGTTTTTTTCTTTTTAGGAACAAGATTTCATGTACAGGAAGACAATAGCCACATTTTTTCTGTTTACAATAGTGTATTTTTTTTGTTAGTATTTTTTAGGTTTTTTTTAAATGTAGTTGGTGTATTTATTTGGATATTTGTTTTGTGGAAACAAAATGAATATCTTTTTTTTTCGTTAGGAATTGGCAGTCACAACAAAACAAATGCACACATTCTTGGTGAAAAGTCTGCAATATGCCTTTTTTTATAGCTGTCGCTTATTTTCTTGCATTTAACTTAATTTGGCTGCTATGCTGTTTAAGAGGGGTTTCTAATGAAAACAATGGTTCGTCTAATGGACCAGAATGGTTTAGAAAATAAATAAAAAATCAGCCAATCTGCTGATGTTTTCACATGGGAATTCTAAGGGCTTAAATGGATGACAATGTTATTTTTTTATTTACAGTTCCCCAGATGGTTAGTTTTAGGGAGATTAATAGGATTGATCTCTATGAGTTAAACAATGTGCTTCCATTTTGTGAACATATTTATCATATATAAGGCCAGATTACAAGTTTAGCGTTTTCACTCAAGCGTAAACTTCAATAGAAGTAAGCTTTTTATCACCCACTTTATCACAAAAAAAAAAAAAAGAAGTAAGCTTTTTGTGTGTGTCGGGTTGCATGCATATTAGAAGTTGAACGCAAAAAGTTTGCATGCGTGCTAACCAAATATCGCGACTGCATTAACAAATTCTCCCCATATCCTCCCCATAGAAGTCAATGGAGAGTGCAGAAGAAAAAATCTAACACCTATCGCTTGTGCGCTAAGCCGCTAACCGACAGGAGTTATGACTATTTCACATTCCAATGTTCTTCACTTATAGAACAATGCCATTTTTATTGTAAATACATATTTCTGTATATCTGTATATACCTATACTTATATATCTATTCCTATAGATCAGTGCTTTCCAAACTATGTGCCGTGACACATTAGTGTGTAGGTGTGTCCCAGCTTCAGCACAAACTTTTTTTAATTTTTTAAAAATGTTATTTTGTTTTCCGACTTTTCGCCTGCCTGCTACGCATATCACGTGGTTGTTACCTAGTGGGTCACAGATCATCTTAACCTATTGGCGCAGCTCAGCCGAAACTAAAACTATTTCCATTGTCGGCTTTGGCGGCACATTGGCTCCTGACTGCTCGAGTAGGCTCCTTAATCGGCTTGTGACTGCACGTGTAGTCAGTGAGTGGGACAGCAGTGTATTGCAGCACGGGCAGTAGTCAATCGGACTCGCCGAGGGCGGTGACTTAAAGCTGAGCTGAAGTCAGAAGTTAAAGTGTTTTGTTTTTTTGCAGATTCCCCAGTGGTCCACCTTTCCAAGGTTTAAGCACAGCAGGTCTAAGATTGTGAGTGGCATTTTTACTCTATGGGGCTTATCTATGAAGCTCCGAATGGAGCTTGACACCCCGTGTTTCTGGCGAACCTTCAGGCTCGCCAGAAACAGCAGTTATAAAGCAGCGGTCCCAAAGACTGCTGCTCCATAACCTGTCCGCCTGCTCTGAGCAGGCGGACAGACATCGCCGGAAATCAACCTGATCGAGTACGATTGGGTTGATTGACACCCTCCTGCTGGCGGATTGGCCTCGAGTCTGCAGGGGGCGGCGTTACAGGTCCGACAGACATATGATAATTTGGCCTCATAGACTTTATTAAGAAACTGTTGCCCATTAACAAATTCTCCCCATATCCTCCCCATAGAAGTCAATGGAGAGTGCAGAAGAAAAAATCTAACACCTATCGCTTGTGCGCTAAGCCGCTAACCGACAGGAGTTATGACTATTTCACATTCCAATGTTCTTCACTTATAGAACAATGCCATTTTTATTGTAAATACATATTTCTGTATATCTGTATATACCTATACTTATATATCTATTCCTATAGATCAGTGCTTTCCAAACTATGTGCCGTGACACATTAGTGTGTAGGTGTGTCCCAGCTTCAGCACAAACTTTTTTAATTTTTTAAAAATGTTATTTTGTTTTCCGACTTTTCGCCTGCCTGCTACGCATATCACGTGGTTGTTACCTAGTGGGTCACAGATCATCTTAACCTATTGGCGCAGCTCAGCCGAAACTAAAACTATTTCCATTGTCGGCTTTGGCGGCACATTGGCTCCTGACTGCTCGAGTAGGCTCCTTAATCGGCTTGTGACTGCACGTGTAGTCAGTGAGTGGGACAGCAGTGTGTTGCAGCACGGGCAGTAGTCAATCGGACTCGCCGAGGGCGGTGACTTAAAGCTGAGCTGAAGTCAGAAGTTAAAGTGTTTTGTTTTTTTGCAGATTCCCCAGTGGTCCACCTTTCCAAGGTTTAAGCACAGCAGGTCTAAGATTGTGAGTGGCATTTTTACTCTATGGGGCTTATCTATGAAGCTCCGAATGGAGCTTGACACCCCGTGTTTCTGGCGAACCTTCAGGCTCGCCAGAAACAGCAGTTATAAAGCAGCGGTCCCAAAGACTGCTGCTCCATAACCTGTCCGCCTGCTCTGAGCAGGCGGACAGACATCGCCGGAAATCAACCTGATCGAGTACGATTGGGTTGATTGACACCCTCCTGCTGGCGGATTGGCCTCGAGTCTGCAGGGGGCGGCGTTACAGGTCCGACAGACATATGATAATTTGGCCTCATAGACTTTATTAAGAAACTGTTGCCCATTAATGTTCTTCCTATCACAAATTCTTTGTAATCTAGTGAAGGGATTCATTCAATTGCTCTTCTGGCTTTTAGAGTTTTGGGGGGATTGGTTTCCTTGCATCCCTTGGGGAGAGGGAAATATGGGCAGGCACAGGACAGAACATAAGAAAAATTGGTTTACTTGTCCCTTTGAATACTGTGGTGCACGTGCATTTATCCTGATCTGCCACTGATTGGAATGGAAGGAGACATTGCTTCTACTTTAACACATACAACTTTACATAAGTAAGAAGCTGACGTCTATAAATCACAAGAACTGCTGCTAAGACAGCATAATACTTACCTTTCATACACACTGCCAAAATAATAATAATACATTGTTATTATATCATTTATTTATGTGTCCGTATCTCTTAGAACAAGTCAGTTTAACCTCCTGTTTGCTGGTACAACTGAATTACTGTGTCGGTCTAAAAAGTGTGTCACCAACATGACAAGTTTGGAAAGCTCTGCTATATATAGGTAAAGATATCTAGTTTACATTTACATTATCACATATATATAGAAATATAAATTTAATAATAAAAATGTAATGTTTTTCAAGGTGAAGAACATAGTAATGTAAAATATACGTAACGCGCATTGGAGTTCACACTTTAGGGTAAATAGGGTTAGCACACATTAAGAATTACTAATCTTACATCACATTTTTGAACTATTAAATATAAACTATTAAAAAAATATTTTTTTTAAATTATTATACATACTGTACAAAAAAGTATATATTCTATGGATTATTTAGAATTTTTACAGTATCTATAATAATCTTTAATATATATATATTTTTTAAATGTTATATTTAATATTTTAATAAAGCGATGTAAGATAAGTAATTCTTCAAATGGAGCTTGACGGCCCGTGTTTCTGGCGAGTCTTCAGACTCGTCAGAAACACAAGTTATGGAGCAGCGGTCACAAAGAGCGTTGCTCCATAACCCTGTTCGCCTGCTCTGAGCAGGCGGACAGGAATCGGTGGAATTCAACCCGATCGAGTACGATCGGGTTGACTGACAGCCCTGCTGGCGGCCCATTGGCCTCAAGTCTGCAGGGGGTGGCGTTGCACCCCCTGTGGTGCAACGCTGAATATGGAGAGCGTATTGCTCTCCACATTCAGCGATGTCTGTCGGACCTGATCAGCACTGTCGTATCAGGTCCGCAAGACATTTAATAAATAGGCCCCTATATTTGAAGTGGTGCTCTTGGTTGGGGAAAATGGGGAAAAAACAAACATGTGTCAACCTTTTAAAAGTACTTTTCTTCATCTTGCCATCTACCCAGCTCATTAATGTACAATTTTGAATTCACAGAATTAATTTTGTTTGCACATTTACAAATATGATTCTTTAAAAAGTGATCTCTTAATTTCTGCAATTTTTTTATCATGCATGTCACACACTGTTGATTTAGGGGATGCAAAGTGCATAAATGTTTCCTCCTGTGAGTGTTTCTGTGGGTGTCTGTGTTTATGTCTTTGTGCTTTGGTTTGTATCTCTATGGGTGTGTATGTATTTTTTTTCTGTGTGTCTCTCCGTGAGGGTGGGTGTGTATGTCTTTGTGCATTTTCTGTGGATGTCTGTGAGGGTGTGTGCATATGTCTTTGAGCTTTTTCTATGGGTGTCTCTCTGAGGGTGTGTGTATGTTTGTCTTTGTGTATTTTCTCTGGATGCCTCTGTGAGGGTGAGTGTGTATGTCTGCATTTTCTGTGGATGTCTCTGTGAGGGTGTGTGTTTTCTGTGGGTGTCTCTGTGAGGGTGTGTATGTCTTTCTGTGTTTTCTGTGGGTGTCTCTGTGTGTGTGTGTATGTCTTTGTGTGTTTTCTGAGGCTGTCTCTGTCGGTGTTTCCTTGGGTGTATGTGCAAGTTTGAGTTTGTGTGTGTGTGTGTCCATTGTCTGTTCCTTTTTAGGACATTTTGATATTACTACTGATTATTCACATCTTTCTACAGACTTTGAGACTAATGAGACCTTTCCGGAAGTCACCTAATCCACCATTTAACCTTTAAATTATTGTTTAGGCAGTTCAGGGCCCTTTCTTTCAGTCACTGCATGCTGTTGTCATCATTTAGTTGGCATCTTCCTTTACAAAAAGATAATCAGAACTACATATTTTGTTTTCTAAATCTCCTTTTTTTTTTTACAAAACTGTAGTTTACCTCATTACTTGTCAGGTCAATGTAAACAAGTGCTGAGTGTCTGATTGGGTGTCTGTGTCTGAGTGTGTTTCTTTGCGTGTCTGCTTTAGTGTCTATATGTGAATCCTTATGTGTGAGTGTATGTGTGTTTCCAAGTTTAAATAGACACTTAAGAATAAAGTGCATATACGTTTTAGTCACTTGGTCAAAAATTACACATGTCAAAGGAGGGGGGGGGGCCCTGATTAATGGTTAAGTCAGGGGCCCCAAAATTTCTAGTGGCGGCCCTGCAGATATTGTTTATATGAGTGTAATTGTTTTTTAAAATGTATTTATGTTGTGTTTAGTGCAACTTTTTTTAAACCCCTCGCCTTTATGCGAGGGTTTCAGTCGTGCTAACAAGACAAGCATAAAATATGAATGCGCTCTCATGTTTAGTTTTAACTTGTAATGAACGCGATATTTCCAATGCGCGCAAAACCCGATATCGCTTGCCCGCAACAGTTAGTGCGCCACTTGTGATTTAGCCCATAATAATGTAAAACATGATACAATTACCGGTAGAAGACCCTGCTTACGTAGTGCTTACCATAATGTCAATGGGTTCATGCAGGGGGCCACTGGTTTTAACACTCTCTTTGCCATCCTCAGCCGCATAATCCCACTCTAAGCCCATCTCTATAAAGGTCTTTGATTTGGTATCCTTGCCTTTCATGTTCAGGATAAATTGCCCAGTAACTTGGTTTTTAATAGCTAGAAAAAAAAAGTGCAAAAATTTATCATTTCTAAATGAACTGTGAAATGTGCACTTATGTTCACTTATCAATCCACTGAAACAATTTAGCTAAATTCCAGTATAATTGCTCATGAGGTCTATTTTGATTTTGACTGTACAAATATACTTTTATGTAAAAGAATCACTGCACATATGATCAGATGTCAAAAATCAAAGGTATTCTAGTTCTTAAAGGGACACTCAAGTCAAAATTAAACTTTCATTATTCAGATAGAGCAGCAATTTTAAACAACTTTCCAATTTACTTCAATTAACAAAATGTGCACAGTTTTTTTATATTTAAACTTTTTGAGTCACCAGCTCCTACTGAGCATATGCAAGAGTAAGTGTGTATGCATTTGTGATTGGCTAATGCCTGTCACATGGTACGTGTATGCATTTGTGATTGGCTAATGCCTGTCACATGGTACGTGTATGCGTTTGTGATTGGCTGA